>NC_092343.1:268467570-268692570 GCF_046630445.1 Rutidosis leptorrhynchoides | reverse complement strand
GCTACTAGCCCAAGTGGGGATGTCAAACCCTATGGATCCATATCTAAGATTCGCGTTCACCGGTTCAAAGACCAATGACTAAACGTTACCGAGCTAAGGGGAAAGTTTATGCCGTTGTATAACCCACACATATATAAAGTTTAAGTACTCGTGCCTAGTATGTAAAACGTAAAATGCGCATGTATTCTCAGTTCCCAAAATAGTTAAAGTAAAAAGGGATGCTATAACTCACAGTGGAAAGTAGTAAAAGTCGATACGCGGAAAGTTAAGCAAAGTGGTTGGTCCGAAAAGTCCTCAACCTAAGTCAAAAGTTACTAAGTTAGTAAATCGTTCCCAAAGGTTTAAATGTATGTAAATTAGGTCTTAAGTACCATCATCATTCATCATTAAACAAAAAGTGTAAAGTAAGTTTTAAGTCAAGACTAGGGTTTGAAACAAGGGCTGACTTCGTTCAGTTGCCATGACCTCTATACAAACTAAAATGGGGTGAGACCAGTGGCCATGGCTCCGTATATGAGTCCCCTAGGTACTGACCAATTTACAGAACCAAACTCGTCTTCGTTTGACCGTGGTGATGGTTTAAGTATGAGTAGGTCAGAAATTTTAGCACAACGTTAAAAGGGTGTAATGACTTTCGGGAGGCCATAGATCCTAAACCGTAAATCGGATTAAGACAAGGCCTAAATAGAAAATCATCTACTCAAACCAAACTAATTGAAAATCAACTTTACAGTAGCCCAGGTAGTATAATCAGTTCCAAAAACAGTAAGAAAGGTGTTCCAGTGGGTTCTTGGTGCTTGATGCTCATCACGGTTCTCATCCTTGATGCGTATATCTTCAAGTGTACAACTCGTTGATGGGTTTGCATCATTTTTACCAAGTTTTGACCATCATAACACTAGTGTAAGTCTAAGATAAGTAGCAATGTAACACCCTAGGCAAATCCCACATCGCCCATAGACATGAGTGATCATGGGATTATAAGGTAATACCCACGCTTAAATGACACAACGCGTTTTGGGACCACATGCAGAGCAGATGTGCGAGTACGCTGCAGTAAAGCATGCTCGGGCGAGATCAAGATCATAAGTTGTAGAACTTAGATCTTAGCTAGATCTTAAAGATCCTAGAATAGAAAGTCTAGATCTAGTGTTCTTAAGTTAGATCCTAAGTTACAAAACTTGGATCTACACTTTAATGAAACCATAAGTTATGAAACTAAGATTTTCAACTTGAAAAATGTATGTAAGCTTGTAAGCTCTCATTTACAACAAAATTAGAAGACCATAAGTTATATAAACTTAGATCCAACATATGTATATGAAGTTATAACTAGAAAGTTATACTTCCATGTTCTTGAACTTATAAAGTTAACTTTTAGTTCAAGATAAACGAGATCAAGATTAACTAGTAACACTTGACCAAGCTTAACAAGAATCACGACTTTCAAGCATGTACAAAAGGAATAAATAAGTTAAATTTACAAGTGACAAGTTCATGGTTGTTCATACTTTAAAGATTCAAGCCAAGTCTTTGATCTTTAAGAAAGTAAACCTTAAGTTTACAACATGAACTCAAGTATGATTATAAACTCATGAACTTTAAATCTTTTAAACATTAAGTGTAGAACCATAACTAGAAAGTTTAGGTTCTTGTATGTTCTTGTATGAACAAGATGATATGAAGAACAAACTAGATAGTTTGATTCTTAATAACTAGTAAGTAAACAACAATAACAAAAGAACAAGTAATTAAACAAGAGAATGATGATGATCAAGTGATATAATTCGGTTTTTAAGAAAAGGAAGAAGAAGAAAAAGCTCATGTTACTTACAAAGTAGAGAGAAAATGAGATGCAAGTAAGTGTGTGTGTGAAATGAAATAAGATACAAGTGAATAAGTAACTCAAAAAAAAAAATTGGAACCCCCCTTTACCCACATCAAAACCGACGGCCCAAGGGAGGCCAAAAGGGGAAAGTGTCCACTAGTTCCTTTCATGTATGGGTGAAGATGCTAGCTAAAAATGGTAATAAAGCAAGTTGGCATGAGAAAGTTGTGTAAATGAGCATGTAACTAGCCTTTCCTTTACTAATCAATCTAGTTTCAACTAAATGTAATACTTGCATAATAAGATGGGCTAATTAGTCCATTAAGGAAGTAGGGTGGGCTTCCAAGTCCATAAATCATGAGTCCAAGTCCAAGTAATCAACAAATTAAATAAAAGCCCAAGTAATTAACTAGTAACCTTAGTTAATTAAAAATGATTAACAAAAATTAATCATGAATGTAAATAATATCCGAAAATATTATTCGTGTAAAGTACGTGTGTCACAAAGACAAATCGGGCATGTAAAGTTAAATACGGTTACAAGTAACACGTATAAGAACACGTTTATTAAAACGCAAGCATTAATAATAAATTATTAATAATTAAACGTTGGAAAATCCAGGGTCGTTACATTACCCACCTGTTAAAGAAAATTTCGTTCCGAAATTTTAAGCTGAGGTAGATGGAGGAGTCGGGAAAAGGTGAGGATACTTGTGCATCATTTGATCCTCTCGTTCCCAGGTAATCTCAGGTCCTCGTTTGGCATTCCATCATACTTGGACGATCAGAATCTTGTTGTGTTTCAAAGTTTTGACCTCACGGTCCATAATTTTGACAGGCTCTTCCACGAAGTAGAGTTTGTCATCAATTGTAAGTTCCTCCAATGGTATGACGTGTTCCGGCTCAGCAAGACACTTCTTCAAATTTGATACGTGAAAAGTAGGATGAACTAAGCTCAATTGAGTTGGAAGATCCAAACGGTAAGCAACAGGCCCAACACGCTCCAAGATTTCAAAAGGACTAATGTATCGCGGGTTTAACTTTCCACGTTTTCTAAAATGGATCACACCTTTCAAAGGCGCGACCTTCAACATTACACGATCACCCACGTTGAATTCAAAGTCTTTTCGTTTAAGGTCAGCATAACTCTTTTGACGATCACGGGCCGTCTTAAGTCTCGCTTGAATTTGAACAATCTTCTCAGCTGTTTCATGGACTATCTCGGGTCCGGGGATTTGCGTTTCGCCTACTTCGGCCCAACAAATAGGATATCGGTATTTGCAGCCATACAACGCTTCAAAAGGTGCGGCATTAATACTCGAGTGATAACTGTTGTTGTAAGAGAATTCGGCTAGCGGCAAATGCCTTTCCCAGGCCTTTCCAAAATCAATGACACATGCACGCAACATGTCCTCCAAAGTTTGAATCGTGCGTTCGCTTTGCCCGTCGGTCTGTGGGTGATACGCAGTACTCATGTCGAGATAAGTTCCCAAGGCTTCTTGCAAAGAACGCCAAAATCTGGAAGCAAAACGGGGATCGCGATCTGAGATGATCGATAAGGGCACACCATGAAGAGATACAACCTCTTTTATGTATAGTTGAGCGAGTCTATCCATCGTATCCGTTTCCTTCATGGCTAAAAAGTGTGCAGATTTGGTAAGATGGTCAACGATAACCCAGATGGTATCGTATCCGCCCACCGTCTTTGGTAACTTCGTAATGAAATCCATTGTTATCCTTTCCCACTTCGATTGTGGGATTTCCGGTTGTTGAAGTAATCCAGATGGCCTTTGATGTTCGGCCTTAACTTTCGAGCAAGTCAAACACTTCCCAACATATGTTGCAACGTCCTTCTTAAGATTAGGCCACCAATACTGTTCCTTAAGATCGTGGTACATTTTTCCCGCTCCGGGATGAATCGAATATCTAGACTTGTGGGCTTCATCTAAAATAAGACTCCGTAGATCTCCATAACGAGGTACCCAAATTCTCCCGGCATAACATCGGAGTCCAGTCTCCCTAACCTCGAATCGAGAGACGAGAATGTTCAAGTATTCATGAGATATATTCTCCTCCTTGAGAGCCTCATCTTAGGCTGCTCAGATCTGGCTATTGAGGTTCGAATGAATGGTGATGTTCAAGGCCCGAACACGAAGAGGTGCCATCCTCTCCTTTCGGCTCAAAGCGTTGGCTACAACATTGGCCTTGCCAGGATGATAACGAAGTTCACAATCATAGTCATTCAGCGTCTCAATCCATCGACGCTGTCTCATATTCAGTTGCTTCTGATCGAAAATGTGTTGGAGGCTTTTATGATCGGTGAAAATAGTGCTCTTAGTTCCATAAAGATAGTGTCTCCACAGCTTTAATGCAAAGACAACGGCTCCAAGCTCAAGATCGTGCGTTATGTAATTTTGTTCGTAAATCTTCAGTTGTCGGGAGGTGTAAGCGATAACCTTTGTGCGTTGCATCAGTACACAACCAAAACCACTTTTCGAAGCATCGCAATAAACGATGAAATCGTCACTACCTTCAGGAAGTGATAAGATAGGTGCGGTGGTTAACTTCTTCTTCAAGGTTTGAAATGCAGATTCCTGTTTGGGTTCCCAAATGAACTTCTTCCCTTTGTGAGTCAGCGCGGTCAAAGGATGCGCAATCAGAGAGAAACCTTCAATAAATCTTCAGTAGTAACTGGCGAGGCCTAAAAATTGGCGGATATGAGTCGGAGTAGTGGGGGTCTCCCACTTGCTGATAGCTTCAATCTTTGCGGGATCAACTTTGATACCTTGATCACTTACAACGTGACCCAAAAATTGAACTTCCTTCAACCAAAACTTACACTTGGAGAATTTGGCATAAAGTTGCTCTTGTCTCAAGAGTTCGAGTACTAGACGAAGATTTTGCTCATTTTCTTCTTCGCTTTTGGAGTAGATGAGGATATCATCTATGAAGACGATGACGAACTTATCCAGGTATGGCTTGTAGACACGATTCATGAGATCCATAAATACGGCAGGTGCGTTGGTTAAACTGAATGGCATCACGAGAAACTCATAATGACCATAACGAGTTCTGAATGCAGTCTTCATCACGTCACCCTCTTTCACCCTCAACTGGTGATATCCGGATCGCAAATCGATCTTAGAGTAAACGCTTAATCCTTGTAGTTGATCAAAAAGATCGTCAATTCGGGGAATAGGATACCGATTCTTGATCGTCAATTTATTGAGTTCACGGTAGTCAATACACATGCAGAAGGATTCGTCCTTCTTTTTCACAAATAAAACAGGTGCGCCCCAGGGCGAGAAACTTGGTTGGATAAATCCACGGTCTAGCAGTTCTTGTAACTGACTCTGCAACTCATGCATCTCGGAAGGTGCGAGTCGATAAGGTGCGCGAGCTACAGGTGCAGCTCCTGGCACTAAATCGATCTGAAACTCTACTGCTCTTGGTCGCGGTAATCCAGGTAATTCCTCTAGAAAGATATCGGAAAATTCGTTCACAATTCGTACATCACCCACGCTCTTCACCTCGATTTCTAACGTTTTCACATGTGCCAAAACAGCAAGACGTCCTTTCTTCATGATCTTTTGCACTTTCATGCAACTAATGAGATTCAGTTTCAAACTACATCTATCTCCGTAAATAATCAGTGGCTCACCATCTCCGTGTGGTATACGAAGAGCTTTATCTCCACAGATAATGTCGGCCCTTATCTTGGTCAACCAGTCCATACCGACAATTACATCAAAGCTTCCCAACTTATTGGGTATCAAGTCAATCTCGAAATTCACATCGGCTATGTTGATAATAGCTCCTCAGCTAACTTGGTCAACTTTCTCAAGTTTTCCATTGGCTACCTCTACAAGCATACTCTCCTTTAAAGGAACTAACGACCAATTTATCTTAGAGCAAAAGTGTCTACATACATAACTTCTATCGGCACCAGTATCAAACAGAACAGAAGCTAATAGATTGTTGATAGTGAATATACCTGTTGAAATGTCCCGTTCTTATTGATTAAAAACGTTCCATATTAATTGATTTCGTTGCGAGGTTTTGACCTCTATATGAGACGTTTTTCAAAGACTGCATTCATTTTAAAACAAACCATAACCTTTATTTCATCAATAAAGGTTTAAAAAGCTTTACGTTGATTATCAAATAATGATAATCTAAAATATCCTGTTTACACACGACCATTACATAATGGTTTACAATACAAATATGTTACAACAAAATATGTTTCTTGAATGCAGTTTTTACGCAATATCATACAAACATGGACTCCAAATCTCGTCCTTATTTAAGTATGCGACAGCGGAAGCTCTTAATATTCACCTGAGAATAAACATGCTTTAAACTTCAACAAAAATGTTGGTGAGTTATAGGTTTAACCTATATATATCAAATCGTAACAATAGACCACAAGATTTCATATTTCAATACACATCCCATACATAGAGATAAAAATCATTCATATGGTGAACACCTGGTAACCGACATTAACAAGATGCATATATAAGAATATCCCCATCATTCCGGGACACCCTTCGGATATGATATAAATTTCGAAGTACTAAAGCATCCGGTACTTTGGATGGGGTTTGTTAGGCCCAATAGATCTATCTTTAGGATTCGCGTCAATTAGGGTGTCTGTTCCCTAATTCTTAGATTACCAGACTTAATAAAAAGGGGCATATTCAATTTCGATAATTCAACCATAGAATGTAGTTTCACGTACTTGTGTCTATTTTGTAAATCATTTATAAAACCTGCATGAATTCTCATCCCAAAAATATTAGATTTTAAAAGTGGGACTATAACTCACTTTCACAGATTTTTACTTCGTCGGGAAGTAAGACTTGGCCACTGGTTGATTCACGAACCTATAACAATATATACATATATATCAAAGTATGTTCAAAATATATTTACAAGACTTTTAATATATTTTGATGTTTTAAGTTTATTAAGTCAGCCGTCCTCGTTAGTAACCTACAACTAGTTGTCCACAGTTAGATGTACAGAAATAAATCGATAAATATTATCTTGAATCAATCCACGACCCAGTGTATACGTATCTCAGTATTGATCACAACTCAAACTATATATATTTTGGAATCAACCTCAACCCTGTATAGCTAACTCCAACATTCACATATAGAGTGTCTATGGTTGTTCCGAAATATATATAGATGTGTCGACATGATAGGTCGAAACATTGTATACTTGTCTATGGTATCTCAAGATTACATAATATACAATACAAGTTGATTAAGTTATGGTTGGAATAGATTTGTTACCAATTTTCACGTAGCTAAAATGAGAAAAATTATCCAATCTTGTTTTACCCATAACTTCTTCATTTTAAATCCGTTTTGAGTGAATCAAATTGCTATGGTTTCATATTGAACTCTATTTTATGAATCTAAACAGAAAAAATATAGGTTTATAGTCAGAAAAATAAGTTACAAGTCATTTTTGTAAAGGTAGTCATTTTTAGTCGAAAGAACGACGTCTAGATGACCATTTTAGAAAACATACTTCCACTTTGAGTTTAACCATAATTTTTGGATATAGTTTCATGTTCATAATAAAAATCATTTTCTTAGAATAACAACTTTTAATTTCTTAGAATAACAACTTTTAAATCAAAGTTTATCATAGTTTTTAATTAACTAACCCAAAACAGCCCGCGGTGTTACTACGACGGCGTAAATCCGGTTTTACGGTGTTTTTCGTGTTTCCAGGTTTTAAATCATTAAGTTAGCATATCATATAGATATAGAACATGTGTTTAGTTGATTTTAAAATTCAAGTTAGAAGGATTAACTTTTATTTGCGAACAAGCTTAGAATTAACTAAACTATGTTCTAGTGATTACAAGTTTAAACCTTCGAATAAGATAGCTTTATATGTATGAATCGAATGATGTTATGAACATCATTACTACCTTAAGTTCCTTTTATAAACCTACTGGAAAAGAGAAAAATGGATCTAGCTTCAACGGATCCTTAGATGGCTCGAAGTTCTTGAAGCAGAATCATGACACGAAAACAAGTTCAAGTAAGATCATCACTTGAAATAAGATTGTTATAGTTATAGAAATTGAACCAAAGTTTGAATATGATTATTACCTTGTATTAGAATGATAACCTACTGTAAGAAACAAAGATTTTTTGAGGTTGGATGATCACCTTACAAGATTGGAAGTGAGCTAGCAAACTTGAAAGTATTCTTGATTTTATGAAACTAGAACTTTTGGAATTTATGAAGAACACTTAGAACTTGAAGATAGAACTTGAGAGAGATCAATTAGATGAAGAAAATTGAAGAATGAAAGTGTTTGTAGGTGTTTTTGGTCGTTGGTGTATGGATTAGATATAAAGAATATGTTATTTTGTTTTCATGTAAATAAGTCATGAATGATTACTCATATTTTTGTAATTTTATGAGATATTTCATGCTAGTTGCCAAATGATGGTTCCCACATGTGTTAGGTGACTCACATGGGCTGCTAAGAGCTGATCATTGGAGTGTATATACCAATAGTACATACATCTAAAAGCTGTGTATTGTACGAGTACGAATACGGGTGCATACGAGTAGAATTGTTGATGAAACTGAACGAGGATGTAATTGTAAGCATTTTTGTTAAGAAGAAGTATTTTGATAAGTGTATTGAAGTCTTTAAAAAGTGTATAAATACATATTAAAACACTACATGTATATACATTTTAACTGAGTCGTTAACTCATCGTTAGTCGTTACATGTAAATGTTGTTTTGAAACCTTTAGGTTAACGATCTTGTTGAATGTTGTTAACCCATTGTTTATTATAACAAATGAGATGTTAAATTGTTATATTATCATGATATTATGATATATAATATATCTTAGTATGATGTATATACTGTTAAATGTCGTTACAACGATAATCGTTACATATATGTCTCGTTTCGAAATCATTAAGTTAGTAGTCTTATTTTTACATATGTAATTCATTGTTAATACACTTAATAATATATTTACTTATCATTTAACATAATTAACCAAGTGTATCAATATCTTAATATGATTCATATGTACCTAGTAAGACGTTGTTATAACGATAATCGTTATATATATCGTTTTCGAGTTTCTTAAATTAATAGTCTCATTTTTATGTATGTAACTCATTGTTAAAATACCTAATGAGATACATACTTATAATAAAATCATGTTAACTATATATATAACCATATATATGTCATCGTATAGTTTTTACATGTTTTAACGTTCGTGAATCACCGGTCAACTTGGGTGGTCAATTGTCTATATGAAACATATTTCAATTAATCAAGTCTTAACAAGTTTAATTGCTTAACATGTTGGAAATATTTAATCATGTAAATATCAATCTCAATTAATATATATAAACATGGAAAAGTTCGGGTAACTACAGTACCTACCCGTTAAATAAATTTCGTCCCGAAATTTTAAGCTGTTGAAGGTGTTGACGAATCTTCTGGAAATAGATGCGGGTATTTCTTCTTCATCTGATCTTCATGCTCCCAGGTGAACTCGGGTCCTCTACGAGCATTCCATCGAACCTTAACAATTGGTATCTTGTTTTGCTTAAGTCTTTTTACCTCACGATCCATTATTTCGACGGGTTCTTCGATGAATTGAAGTTTTTCGTTGATTTGGATTTCATCTAACGGAATAGTGAGATCTTCTTTAGCAAAACATTTCTTCAAATTCGAGACGTGGAAAGTGTTATGTACAGCCGCGAGTTGTTGAGGTAACTCTAGTCGGTAAGCTACTGGTCCGACACGATCAATAATCTTGAATGGTCCAATATACCTTGGATTTAATTTCCCTCGTTTACCAAATCGAACAACGCCTTTCCAAGGTGCAACTTTAAGCATGACCATCTCTCCAATTTCAAATTCTATATCTTTTCTTTTAATGTCAGCGTAGCTCTTTTGTAGACTTTGGGCGGTTTTCAACCGTTGTTGAATTTGGATGATCTTCTCGGTAGTTTCTTGTATAATCTCCGGACCCGTAATCTGTCTATCCCCCACTTCACTCCAACAAATCGGAGACCTGCACTTTCTACCATAAAGTGCTTCAAACGGCGCCATCTCAATGCTTGAATGGTAGCTGTTGTTGTAGGAAAATTCTGCTAACGGTAGATGTCGATCCCAACTGTTTCCGAAATCAATAACACATGCTCGTAGCATGTCTTCAAGCGTTTGTATCGTCCTTTCACTCTACCCATCAGTTTGTGAATGATAGGCAGTACTCATGTCTAGACGAGTTCCTAATGCTTGCTGTAATGTCTGCCAGAATCTTGAAATAAATCTGCCATCCCTATCAGAGATAATAGAGATTGGTATTCCATGTCTGGAGACGACTTCCTTCAAATACAGTCGTGCTAACTTCTCCATCTTGTCATCTTCTCTTATTGGCAGGAAGTGTGCTGATTTGGTGAGACAATCAACTATTACCCAAATAGTATCAAAACCACTTGCAGTCCTTGGCAATTTAGTGATGAAATCCATGGTAATGTTTTCCCATTTCCATTCCGGGATTTCGGGTTGTTGAAGTAGACCTGATGGTTTCTGATGCTCAGCTTTGACCTTAGAACACGTCAAACATTCTCCTACGTATTTAGCAACATCGGCTTTCATACCCGGCCACCAAAAATGTTTCTTGAGATCGTTGTACATCTTTCCCGTTCCAGGATGTATTGAGTATCTGGTTTTATGAGCTTCTCTAAGTACCATTTCTCTCATATCTCCAAATTTTGGTACCCAAATCCTTTCAGCCCTATACCGGGTTCCGTCTTCCCGAATATTAAGATGCTTCTCCGATCCTTTGGGTATTTCATCCTTTAAATTTCCCTCTTTTAAAACTCCTTGTTGCGCCTCCTTTATTTGAGTAGTAAGGTTATTATGAATCATTATATTCATAGATTTTACTCGAATGGGTTCTCTGTCCTTCCTGCTCAAGGCATCGGCTACCACATTTGCCTTCCCCGGGTGGTAACGAATCTCAAAGTCGTAATCATTCAATAATTCAATCCACCTACGCTGCCTCATATTCAGTTGTTTCTGATTAAATATGTGTTGAAGACTTTTGTGGTCGGTATATATAATACTTTTGACCCCATATAAGTAGTGTCTCCAAGTCTTTAATGCAAAAACAACCGCGCCTAATTCCAAATCATGCGTCGTATAATTTTGCTCGTGAATCTTCAATTGTCTAGACGCATAAGCAATCACCTTCGTTCGTTGCATTAATACACAACCGAGACCTTGCTTTGATGCGTCACAATAAATCACAAAATCATCATTCCCTTCAGGCAATGACAATATAGGTGCCGTAGTTAGCTTTTTCTTCAATAACTGAAACGCTTTCTCTTGTTCATCATTCCATTCAAATTTCTTCCCTTTATGCGTTAATGCAGTCAAGGGTTTTGCTATTCTGGAAAAGTCTTGGATGAACCTTCTGTAGTAACCAGCTAGTCCTAAAAACTGGCGTATGTGTTTCGGAGTTTTCGGGGTTTCCCACTTTTCAACAGTTTCTATCTTTGCCGGATCCACCTTAATACCTTCTTTGTTCACTATGTGACCGAGGAATTGAACTTCTTCCAACCAAAATGCACACTTTGAAAACTTAGCGTACAATTCTTCCTTCCTCAATACTTCTAACACTTTTCTCAAATGTTCACCGTGTTCTTGGTCATTCTTTGAGTAAATAAGTATGTCATCAATGAAAACAATGACAAACTTGTCAAGGTATGGTCCACACACTCGGTTCATAAGGTCCATGAACACAGCTGGTGCATTAGTTAAACCAAACGGCATGACCATAAACTCGTAATGACCGTAACGTGTTCTGAAAGCAGTCTTTGGAATATCATCTTCTTTCACCCGCATTTGATGATACCCGGAACGTAAGTCAATCTTTGAATAAACAGACAAGCCTTGTAGTTGATCAAATAAGTCGTCGATTCTCGGTAGTGGGTAGCGGTTCTTGATGGTAAGTTTGTTCAACTCTCGGTAGTCGATACACAACCTGAATGTACCATCTTTCTTCTTGACAAACAAAACAGGAGCTCCCCACGGTGATGTGCTTGGTCGAATGAAACCACGCTCTAAAAGTTCTTGTAATTGGCTTTGCAGTTCTTTCATTTCGCTGGGTGCGAGTCTGTAAGGAGCACGAGCTATTGGTGCAGCTCCTGGTACAAGATCTATTTGAAATTCAACGGATCGATGTGGGGGTAATCCCGGTAATTCTTTCGGAAATACATCGGGAAATTCTTTTGCAATGGGAACATCATTGATGCTCTTTTCTTCAGTTTGTACTTTCTCGACGTGTGCTAGAACAGCATAGCAACCTTTTCTTATTAGTTTTTGTGCCTTCAAATTACTAATAAGATGTAGCTTCGTGTTGCCCTTTTCTCCGTACACCATTAAGGGTTTTCCTTTTTCTCGTATAATGCGAATTGCATTTTTGTAACAAACGATCTCTGCTTTCACTTCTTTCAACCAGTCCATACCGATTATCACATCAAAACTCCCTAACTCTACTGGTATCAAATCAATCTTAAATGTTTCGCTAACCAGTTTAATTTCTCGATTCCGACATATATTATCTGCTGAAATTAATTTACCATTTGCTAATTCGAGTAAAAATTTACTATCCAAAGGCATCAATGGACAACTTAATTTAGCACAAAAATCTCTACTCATATAGCTTCTATCCGCACCCGAATCAAATAAAACGTAAGCAGATTTATTGTCAATAAGAAACGTACCCGTAACAAGCTCCGGGTCTTCCTGTGCCTCTACCGCATTAATATTGAAAACTCTTCCGCAGCCTTGTCCATTCGTGTTCTCCTGGTTCGGGCAATTTCTAATAATGTGGCCCGGTTTTCCACATTTATAACAAACTACATTGGCATAACTTGCTCCGACACTACTTGCTCCGCCATTACTCGTTCCGACACCATTTGTTCCTTTCGTTCTATTAACCCCTGGTCTGTAGACCTCACACTTCGCCGCGCTATGACCATTTCTTTTACACTTTTTGCAAAATTTGGTGCAGAACCCCGAGTGATACTTTTCACACCTTTGGCATAGCTGCTTCTGATTGTTGTTGTTGTTGCGGTTATTATTGTTGTTGGGATGATTGTTGTAGTTGCTGTTGTTGTTGTTGTTGTTGCTGTTGTTGTTGTTGTTGTTGTTGTTGTTGGGCCGTTTGTTGTAGTTGCAATTGATGTTGCGATTGATGTTGCGATTGTTGCGATTATTGTTGTAATTGCTGTTGTTGTATTGGTGATTCTTATCACCGTTTTCCTCCCACTTTCTTTTGACTTGCTTCACATTGGCCTCTTCACCAGTCTGTTCTTTAATTCTTTCTTCAATCTGGTTCACTAGTTTGTGAGCCATTCTACATGCCTGTTGTATGGAGGCGGGCTCGTGTGAACTTATATCTTCTTGGATTCTTTCCTGTAATTCTTTCACAAACGCGTCGATCTTCTCTTCCTCATCTTCGAATGCTCCCGGACACAATAGGTACAATTCTGTGAATCATCTTTCGTACGTGGTAATATCAAATCCTTGGGTTCGTAACCCTCTAAGTTCTGTCTTGAGCTTATTGACCTCGGTTCTGGGACGGTACTTCTCGTTCATCAAGTGCTTGAATGCTGACCACGGTAGTGCATACGCATCGTCTTATCTCACTTGCTCTAGATAGGTATTCCACCATGTTAACGCAGAACCTGTGAAGGTATGCGTAGCGTACTTCACTTTGTCCTCTTCAGTACACTTACTTATGGCAAACACCGATTCGACCTTCTCGGTCCACCGTTTCAATCCGATCGGTCCTTCGGTTCCATCAAATTCTAAAGGTTTGCAGGCAGTGAATTCTTTGTAGGTGCATCCTACACGATTTCCTGTACTGCTAGATCCAAGGTTATTGTTGGTATGTAGCACAGCCTGTACTGCGGCTATGTTTGAAGCTAGAAATGTACGGAATTCCTCTTCATTCATATTCACGGTGTGTCGAGTAGTCGGTGCCAGTTCCTTCAAAATAGTCAAATGGAACAAGTTAATCATACAGAATATTAAGAGTAGTTAATAGTATTTCGTAGCATAATATGAACTCATTTATAAAAGCTTTTTCTTCATATTAGCATTTTATAAGTTTAAATTCGGGTAGTACCTACCCGTTAAGTTCATACTTAGTAGCTAATATACAATTCAACTACTACAATTCTATATGAAAAACTGATTATAATAATATTTCGCGTTCAAACTTTTACACAATATTTTACAAACTTACAATACCGCTTATTTTACATATAGCATGAAATATAGCACACAATAAATTTGATACAAGATGCTTGTGAAGATAATTCTAGCTAGTACACAAGTCGTTCAGCAAAGGCAATAAAGATACGTAATTCATACGTCCAGAAACAAGTCATGCATTCTGGTTTTACTAGGATTACTTCCCATCCTTGGTCTTGTGGAACATAACCGTTATGGCCGTTGATAAGACAGAGTGTTGTAACAACGTCAAAGGGACGAGGGTTACGTAATGTCCAACAGTCCCGTAACAATCTAAAAACCTCATTTCTTACCATAATTAACGACTCCGTCACTTGTGGGAACGTTTTGGTTAATAGTTGTAGCCCGATGTTCTTGTTCTCACTTTGGTGAGAAGCGAACATTACTAATCCGTAAGCATAACATGCTTCTTTATGTTGCATGTTAGCCGCTTTTTCTAAATCACGAAGTCCAATATTCGGATATATTGAGTCAAAATAATTTCTTAACCCATTGCGTAAAATAGCATTTGGGTTCCCCGCAATATATGCGTCAAAGTAAACACATCGTAACTTATGGGTTTCCCAATGTGATATCCCCCATCTTTCAAACGAAAGTCTCTTATAAACCAAGACATTCTTGGAACGTTCTTCGAATGTCTTACAAACTGATCTCGCCTTAAATAGTTGTGCCGAGGAATTCTGACCGACTCTAGACAAGATTTCATCAATCATGTCTCCGGGTAGGTCTCTTAAAATATTGGGTTGTCTATCCATTTTGTGTTTTTAAACTGTAAAATAGACAAGAGTTAGATTCATAAAAAAAATACTTATTAATACAAGCAATTTTTACATATATCATAAAGCATAAGCACACTATATTACATATATTACACCACACGAATACAACTATCTTATTCCGACTCGCTCGTTTCTTCTTCTTCGGTTTTGGTTCGTTTTGCCAAGTTTCTAGAGATATATGATGTTCCCCTAATACGAGCCGTCGTTATCCACATTGGTTTAGAAAAACCTGGTGGTTTAGAGGTTCCCGGGTCATTGTTACAACTTAAGGACTTCGGGGGTTGACGATACATATAAAGTTCATCGGGATTGAAATTAGATTTCTCTATTTTTATACCCTTTCCCTTATTATTTTCTTTTGCCTTTTTAAATTCAGTTGGGGTAATTTCTATAACATCATCGGAATTCTCGTCGGAATCCGATTCATCGGAGAATTGATAATCCTCCCAATATTTTGCTTCCTTGGCGGAAACACCATTGACCATAATTAACCTTGGTCGGTTGGTTGAGGATTTTCTTTTACTTAACCGTTTTATTATTTCCCCCACCGGTTCTATTTCTTCATCCGGTTCCGATTCTTCTTCCGGTTCCGATTCTTCTTCCGGTTCCGACTCTTCTTCCGGTTCCTCTTCGGGAACTTGTGAATCAGTCCACGAATCATTCCAATTTACATTTGACTCTTCATTATTATTAGGTGAGTCAATGGGACTTGTTCTAGAGGTAGACATCTATCACATAATATCAAACGCGTTAAGAGATTAATATATCACATAATATTCACATGTTAAAAATATATAGTTTCCAACAAAATTTGTTAAGCAATCATTTTTCAAGTAAACACGGTCGAAGTCCAGACTCACTAATGCATCCTAACAAACTCGATAAGACACACTAATGCAAAATTCTGGTTCTCTAAGACCAACGCTCTGATACCAACTGAAATGTCCCGTTCTTATTGATTAAAAACGTTCCATATTAATTGATTTCGTTGCGAGGTTTTGACCTCTATATGAGACGTTTTTCAAAGACTGCATTCATTTTAAAATAAACCATAACCTTTATTTCATCAATAAAGGTTTAAAAAGCTTTACGTTGATTATCAAATAATGATAATCTAAAATACCCTGTTTACACACGACCATTACATAATGGTTTACAATACAAATATGTTACAACAAAATATGTTTCTTGAATGCAGTTTTTACACAATATCATACAAACATGGACTCCAAATCTCGTCCTTATTTAAGTATGCGACAGCGGAAGCTCTTAATATTCACCTGAGAATAAACATGCTTTAAACGTCAACAAAAATGTTGGTGAGTTATAGGTTTAACCTATATATATCAAATCGTAACAATAGACCACAAGATTTCATATTTCAATACACATCCCATACATAGAGATAAAAATCATTCATATGGTGAACACCTGGTAACCGACATTAACAAGATGCATATATAAGAATATCCCCATCATTCCGGGACACCCTTCGGATATGATATAAATTTCGAAGTACTAAAGCATCCGGTACTTTGGATGGGGTTTGTTAGGCCCAATAGATCTATCTTTAGGATTCGCGTCAATTAGGGTGTCTGTTCCCTAATTCTTAGATTACCAGACTTAATAAAAAGGGGCATATTCAATTTCGATAATTCAACCATAGAATGTAGTTTCACGTACTTGTGTCTATTTTGTAAATCATTTATAAAACCTGCATGAATTCTCATCCCAAAAATATTAGATTTTAAAAGTGGGACTATAACTCACTTTCACAGATTTTTACTTCGTCGGGAAGTAAGACTTGGCCACTGGTTGATTCACGAACCTATAACAATATATACATATATATCAAAGTATGTTCAAAATATATTTACAAGACTTTTAATATATTTTGATGTTTTAAGTTTATTAAGTCAGCCGTCCTCGTTAGTAACCTACAACTAGTTGTCCACAGTTAGATGTACAGAAATAAATCGATAAATATTATCTTGAATCAATCCACGACCCAGTGTATACGTATCTCAGTATTGATCACAACTCAAACTATATATATTTTAGAATCAACCTCAACCCTGTATAGCTAACTCCAACATTCACATATAGAGTGTCTATGGTTGTTCCGAAATATATATAGATGTGTCGACATGATAGGTCGAAACATTGTATACGTGTCTATGGTATCTCAAGATTACATAATATACAATACAAGTTGATTAAGTTATGGTTGGAATATATTTGTTACCAATTTTCACGTAGCTAAAATGAGAAAA
The DNA here is from genome assembly GCF_046630445.1 of Rutidosis leptorrhynchoides. Lineage (NCBI taxonomy): Eukaryota > Viridiplantae > Streptophyta > Magnoliopsida > Asterales > Asteraceae > Rutidosis > Rutidosis leptorrhynchoides. The sequence continues at coordinate 268,675,343 of NC_092343.1, read as the reverse complement.
ATTATCCAATCTTGTTTTACCCATAACTTCTTCATTTTAAATCCGTTTTGAGTGAATCAAATTGCTATGGTTTCATATTGAACTCTATTTTATGAATCTAAACAGAAAAAATATAGGTTTATAGTCAGAAAAATAAGTTACAATCATTTTTGTAAAGGTAGTCATTTTTAGTCGAAAGAACGACGTCTAGATGACCATTTTAGAAAACATACTTCCACTTTGAGTTTAACCATAATTTTTGGATATAGTTTCATGTTCATAATAAAAATCATTTTCTTAGAATAACAACTTTTAAATCAAAGTTTATCATAGTTTTTAATTAACTAACCCAAAACAGCCCGCGGTGTTACTACGACGGCGTAAATCCGGTTTTACGGTGTTTTTCGTGTTTCCAGGTTTTAAATCATTAAGTTAGCATATCATATAGATATAGAACATGTGTTTAGTTGATTTTAAAAGTCAAGTTAGAAGGATTAACTTTTATTTGCGAACAAGTTTAGAATTAACTAAACTATGTTCTAGTGATTACAAGTTTAAACCTTCGAATAAGATAGCTTTATATGTATGAATCGAATGATGTTATGAACATCATTACTACCTTAAGTTCCTTGGATAAACCTACTGGAAAAGAGAAAAATGGATCTAGCTTCAACGGATCCTTAGATGGCTCGAAGTTCTTGAAGCAGAATCATGACACGAAAACAAGTTCAAGTAAGATCATCACTTGAAATAAGATTGTTATAGTTATAGAAATTGAACCAAAGCTTGAATATGATTATTACCTTGTATTAGAATGATAACCTACTGTAAGAAACAAAGATTTTTTGAGGTTGGATGATCACCTTACAAGATTGGAAGTGAGCTAGCAAACTTGAAAGTATTCTTGATTTTATGAAACTAGAACTTTTGGAATTTATGAAGAACACTTAGAACTTGAAGATAGAACTTTAGAGAGATCAATTAGATGAAGAAAATTGAAGAATGAAAGTGTTTGTAGGTGTTTTTGGTCGTTGGTGTATGGTTTAGATATAAAGGATATGTTATTTTGTTTTCATGTAAATAAGTCATGAATGATTACTCATATTTTTGTAATTTTATGAGATATTTCATGCTAGATGCCAAATGATGGTTCCCACATGTGTTAGGTGACTCACATGGGCTGCTAAGAGCTGATCATTGGAGTGTATATACCAATAGTACATACATCTAAAAGCTGTGTATTGTACGAGTACGAATACGGGTGCATACGAGTAGAATTGTTGATGAAACTGAACGAGGATGTAATTGTAAGCATTTTTGTTAAGAAGAAGTATTTTGATAAGTGTATTGAAGTCTTTCAAAAGTGTATAAATACATATTAAAACACTACATGTATATACATTTTAACTGAGTCGTTAACTCATCGTTAGTCGTTACATGTAAATGTTGTTTTGAAACCTTTAGGTTAACGATCTTGTTGAATGTTGTTAACCCATTGTTTATTATAACAAATGAGATGTTAAATTGTTATATTATCATGATATTATGATATATAATATATCTTAGTATGATGTATATACTGTTAAATGTCGTTACAACGATAATCGTTACATATATGTCTCGTTTCGAAATCATTAAGTTAGTAGTCTTATTTTTACATATGTAATTCATTGTTAATACACTTAATAATATATTTACTTATCATTTAACATAATTAACCAAGTGTATCAATATCTTAATATGATTCATATGTACCTAGTAAGACGTTGTTATAACGATAATCGTTATATATATCGTTTTCGAGTTTCTTAAATTAATAGTCTCATTTTTATGTATGTAACTCATTGTTAAAATACCTAATGAGATACATACTTATAATAAAATCATGTTAACTATATATATAACCATATATATGTCATCGTATAGTTTTTACATGTTTTAACGTTCGTGAATCACCGGTCAACTTGGGTGGTCAATTGTCTATATGAAACATATTTCAATTAATCAAGTCTTAACAAGTTTAATTGCTTAACATGTTGGAAATATTTAATCATGTAAATATCAATCTCAATTAATATATATAAACATGGAAAAGTTCGGGTCACTACACCTGTGACCAAGTCGGGGTTCTCACGAGCATCCCTTGCATTTACATTGAAAGCTCTGCCACGCGGTGGTCCGCCGTCCTTTCGCTTGTTGGGACACTCATTTCTGAAGTGGCCCGTCTGTCCGCATTCATAGCACTTTCTCGGTCCATTGGGGTTCGGCTTCCCAGTCATGGTGGTGATCTTGCAGTCTCTGCCAATATGTCCGGTCTTTTTGCATTTTTCACAAACAACGTTACAGTACCCGGTATAGTGCTTGTTGTAGTGACCCGAACTTTTCCATGTTTATATATATTAATTGAGATTGATATTTACATGATTAAATGTTTCCAACATGTTAAGCAATCAAACTTGTTAAGACTTGATTAATTGAAATAGGTTTCATATAGACAATTGACCACCCAAGTTGACCGGTGATTCACGAACGTTAAAACTTGTAAAAACTATATGATGACATATATATGGTTATATATATAGTTAACATGATATTATGATATGTAAACATATCATTAAGTATATTAACAATGAACTACATATGTAAAAACAAGACTACTAACTTAATGATTTTGAAACGAGACATATATGTAACGATTATCGTTGTAACGACATTTAATGTATATATATATCATATTAAGAGATATTCGTACATCATAATATCATGATAATATAATAATTTAAAATCTCTTTTGATATTATAAACATTGGGTTAACAACATTTAACAAGATCGTTAACCTAAAGGTTTCAAAACAACATTTACATGTAACGACTAACGATGACTTAACGACTCAGTTAAAATGTATATACATGTAGTGTTTTAATATGTATTCATACACTTTTGAAAGACTTCAAGACACTTATCAAAATACTTCTACTTAACAAAAATGCTTACAATTACATCCTCGTTCAGTTTCATCAACAATTCTACTCGTATGCACCCGTATTCGTACTCGTACAATACACAGCTTTTAGATGTATGTACTATTGGTATATACACTCCAATGATCAGCTCTTAGCAGCCCATGTGAGTCACCTAAGACATGTGGGAACCATCATTTGGCAACTAGCATGAAATATCTCATAAAATTACAAAAATATGAGTAATCATTCATGACTTATTTACATGAAAACAAAATTACATATCCTTTATATCTAATCCATACACCAACGACCAAAAACACCTACAAACACTTTCATTCATCAATTTTCTTCATCTAATTGATCTCTCTCAAGTTCTATCTTCAAGTTCTAAGTGTTCTTCATAAATTTCAAAAGTTCTACTTTCATAAAATCAAGAATACTTTCAAGATTGCTAGCTCACTTCCAATCTTGTAAGGTGATCATCCAACCTCAAGAAATCTTTGTTTCTTACAGTAGGTTATCATTCTGATACAAGGTAATAATCATATTCAAACTTTGGTTCAATTTCTATAACTATAACAATCTTATTTCAAGTGATGATCTTACTTGAACTTGTTTTCGTGTCATGATTTTGCTTCAAGAACTTTGAGCCATCCAAGGATCCATTGAAGCTAGATCCATTTTTCTCTTTTCCAGTAGGTTCATCCAAGGAACTTAAGGTAGTAATGATGTTCATAACATCATTCGATTCATACATATAAAGCTATCTTATTCGAAGGTTTAAACTTGTAATCACTAGAACATAGTTTAGTTAATTCTAAACTTGTTCGCAAACAAAAGTTAATCCTTCTAACTTGACTTTTAAAATCAACTAAGCACATGTTCTATATCTATATGATATGCTAACTTAATGATTTAAAACCTGGAAACACGAAAAACACCGTAAAACCGGATTTACGCCGTCGTAGTAACACCGCGGGCTGTTTTGGGTTAGTTAATTAAAAACTATGATAAACTTTGATTTAAAAGTTGTTATTCTGAGAAAATGATTTTTATTATGAACATGAAACTATATCCAAAAATTATGGTTAAACTCAAAGTGGAAGTATGTTTTCTAAAATGGTCATCTAGACGTCGTTCTTTCGACTGAAATGACTACCTTTACAAAAACGACTTGTAACTTATTTTTTCCGACTATAAACCTATACTTTTTCTGTTTAGATTCATAAAATAGAGTTCAATATGAAACCATAGCAATTTGATTCACTCAAAACGGATTTAAAATGAAGAAGATATGGGTAAAACAAGATTGGATAATTTTTCTCATTTTAGCTACGTGAAAATTGGTAACAAATCTATTCCAACCATAACTTAATCAACTTGTATTGTATATTATGTAATCTTGAGATACCATAGACACGTATACAATGTTTCGACCTATCATGTCGACACATCTATATATATTTCGGAACAACCATAGACAATCTATATGTGAATGTTGGAGTTAGCTATACAGGGTTGAGGTTGATTCCAAAATATATATAGTTTGAGTTGTGATCAATACTGAGATACGTATACACTGGGTCGTGGATTGATTCAAGATAATATTTATCGATTTATTTCTGTACATCTAACTGTGGACAACTAGTTGTAGGTTACTAACGAGGACAACTGACTTAATAAACTTAAAACATCAAAATATATTAAAAGTGTTGTAAATATATTTTGAACATACTTTGATATATATGTATATATTGTTATAGGTTCGTGAATCAACCAGTGGCCAAGTCTTACTTCCCGACGAAGTAAAAATCTGTGAAAGTGAGTTATAGTCCCACTTTTAAAATCTAATATTTTTGGGATGAGAATACATGCAGGTTTTATAAATGATTTACAAAATAGACACAAGTACGTGAAACTACATTCTATGGTTGAATTATCGAAATCGAATATGCCCCTTTTTATTAAGTCTGGTAATCTGAGAATTAGGGAACAGACACCCTAATTGACGCGAATCCTAAAGATAGATCTATTGGGCCTAACAAACCCCATCCAAAGTACCGGATGCTTTAGTACTTCGAAATTTATATCATATCCGAAGGGTGTCCCGGAATGATGGGGATATTCTTATATATGCATCTTGTTAATGTCGGTTACCAGGTGTTCACCATATGAATGATTTTTATCTCTATGTATGGGATGTGTATTGAAATATGAAATCTTGTGGTCTATTATTATGATTTGATATATATAGGTTAAACCTATAACTCACCAACATTTTTGTTGACGTTTTAAGCATGTTTATTCTCAGGTGATTATTAAGAGCTTCCGCTGTCGCATACTTAAATAAGGACGAGATTTGGAGTCCATGCTTGTATGATATTGTGTAAAAACTGCATTCAAGAAACTTATTTTGTTGTAACATATTTGTATTGTAAACCATTATGTAATGGTCATGTGTAAACAGGATATTTTAGATTATCATTATTTGATAATCTACTTAAAGCTTTTTAAACCTTTATTGATGAAATAAAGGTTATGGTTTGTTTTAAAATGAATGCAGTCTTTGAAAAACGTCTCATATAGAGGTCAAAACCTCGCAACGAAATCAATTAATATGGAACGTTTTTAATCAATAAGAACGGGACATTTCAGTTGGTATCAGAGCGTTGGTCTTAGAGAACCAGAAAATTGCATTAGTGTGTCTTATCGAGTTTGTTAGGATGCATTAGTGAGTCTGGACTTCGACCGTGTTTTCTTTAAAAATGATTGCTTAACATTTTTGTTGGAAACTATATATTTTTAACATATGAATATTATGTGATATATTAATCTCTTAACGTGTTTGATATTATGTGATAGATGTCTACCTCTAGAACAAGTCCCATTGACTCACCTAATAATAATGAAGAGTTAAATGTAAATTGGAATGATTCGTGGACTGATTCACAAGTTCCCGAAGAGGAACCGGAAGAAGAGTCGGAACCGGAAGAAGAATCGGAACCGGAAGAAGAATCGGAACCGGAAGAAGAAATAGAACCGGTGGGGGAAATAATAAAACGGTTAAGTAAAAGAGAATCCTCAACCAACCAACCAAGGTTAATTATGGTCAATGGTGTTTCCGCCAAGGAAGCAAAATATTGGGAGGATTACCAATTCTCCGATGAATCGGATTCCGACGAGAATTCCGATGATGTTATAGAAATAACCCCAACTGAATTTAAAAAGGCAAAAGAAAATAATAAGGGAAAGGGCATAAAAATAGAGAAATCTAATTCCAACCCCGATGAACTTTATATGTATCGTCAACCCCCGAAGTCCTTAAGTTGTAACAATGACCCGGGAACCTCTAAACCACCAGGTTTTTCTAAACCAATGTGGACAACGACGGCTCGTATTAGGGGAACATCATATATCCCTAGAAACTTGGCAAAACGAACCAAAACCCAACAAGAAGAAACGAGCGAGTCGGAATAAGATAGTTGTATTCGTGTGGTGTAATATATGTAATATAGTGTGCTTATGCTTTATGATATATGTAAAAAAATTGCTTGTATTAATAAGTATTTTTTTTTTTTATGAATCTAACTCTTGTCTATTTTACAGTTTAAAAACACAAAATGGATAGACAACCCAATATTTTAAGAGACCTACCCGGAGACATGATTGATGAAATCTTGTCTAGAGTCGGCCAGAATTCTTCGGCACAACTATTTAAGGCGAGATCAGTTTGTAAGACATTCGAAGAACGTTCCAAGAATGTCTTGGTTTATAAGAGACTTTCGTTTGAAAGATGGGGGATATCACATTGGGAAACCCATAAGTTACGATGTGTTTACTTTGACGCATATATTGCGGGGAACCCAAATGCTATTTTACGCAACGGGTTAAGAAATTATTTTGACTCAATATATCCGAATATTGGACTTCGTGATTTAGAAAAAGCGGCTAACATGCAACATAAAGAAGCATGTTATGCTTACGGATTAGTAATGTTCGCTTCTCACCAAAGTGAGAACAAGAACATCGGGCTACAACTATTAAACAAAACGTTTCCACAAGTGACGGAGTCAGTAATTGGGGTAAGAAATGAGGTTTTTAGATTATTACGGGACTGTTGGACATTACGTAACCCTCGTCCCTTTGATGATGTTACAACACGCTGTCTTATCAACGGCCATAACGGTTATGTTGCACAAGACCAAGGATGGGAAGTAGTCCTAGTAAAACCAGAATGCATGACTTGTTTCTGGACGTATGAATTACGTGTCTTTATTGCCTTTGCTGAACGACTTGTGTACTAGCTAGAATTATCTTCACAACTATCTTGTATCAAAGTTATTGTGTGCTATATTTCATGCTTTATGTAAAATAAGCGGTATTGTAAGTTTGTAAAATATTGTATAAAAGCTTGAACGCGAAATATTATTACAATCAGTTTTTCATATAGAATTGTAGTAGTTGAATTGTATATTAGCTACTAAGTATGAACTTAACGGGTAGGTACTACCCGAATTTAAACTTATAAAACGCTAATATGAAGAAAAAGCTTTTATAAATGAGTTCATATTATGCTACGAAATACTATTAACTACTCTTAACATTCTGTATGATTAACTTGTTCCATTTGACTATTTTGAAGGAAATGGCACCGACTACTCGACACACCGTGAATATGAATGAAGAGGAATTCCGTACTTTTCTAGCTTCAAACATAGCCGCAGTACAGGCTGCGCTACATACCAACAATAACCTTGGATCTAGCAGTACAGGAAATCGTGTGGGATGCACCTACAAAGAATTCACTGCCTGCAAACCTTTGGAATTTGATGGAACCGAAGGACCGATCGGATTGAAACGGTGGACCGAGAAGGTCGAATCGGTGTTTGCCATAAGTAAGTGTACTGAAGAGGACAAAGTGAAGTACGCTACGCATACCTTCACAGGTTCTGCGTTAACATGGTGGAATACCTATCTAGAGCAAGTGGGACAAGATGATGCGTACGCACTACCTTGGTCAGCATTCAAGCACTTGATGAACGAGAAGTACCGTCCCAGAACTGAGGTCAATAAGCTCAAGACAGAACTTAGAGGGTTACGAACCCAAGGATTTGATATTACCACATACGAAAGACGATTCACAGAATTGTGCCTATTGTGTCCGGGAGCATTCGAAGATGAGGAAGAGAAGATTGACGCGTTTGTGAAAGGATTACCAGAAAGAATCCAAGAAGATATAAGTTCACACGAGCCCGCCTCCATACAACAGGCATGTAGAATGGCTCACAAACTCGTGAACCAAATTGAAGAAAGAATTAAAGAACAGACTGCTGAAGAGGCCAATGTGAAGCAAGTCAAAAGAAAGTGGGAGGAAAACGGTGATAAGAATCACCAATACAACAACAACAACAATTACAACAATAATCGCAACAATTATCCCAACAATCGCAACATCACTCGCAACTACAACAAACGGCCCAACAACAACAACAACAACATCAACTACAACAATCATCCCAACAACAATAATAACCGCAACAACAACAACAACAATCAGAAGCAGCTATGCCAAAGGTGTGAAAAGAATCACTCGGGGTTCTGCACCAAATTTTGCAACAAGTGTAAAAGAAATGGTCATAGCGCGGCGAAGTGTGAGGTCTACGGACCAGGGGTTAATAGAACGAAAGGAACAAATGGTGTCGGAACGAGTAATGGCGGAGCAAGTAGTGTCGGAGCAAGTTATGCCAATGTAGTTTGTTATAAATGTGGAAAACCAGGCCACATTATTAGAAATTGCCCGAACCAGGAGAACACGAATGGACAAGGCCGTGGAAGAGTTTTCAATATTAATGCGGCAGAGGCACAGGAAGACCCGGAGCTTGTTACGGGTACGTTTCTTATTGACAATAAATCTGCTTACGTTTTATTTGATTCGGGTGCGGATAGAAGCTATATGAGTAGAGATTTTTGTGCTAAATTAAGTTGTCCATTGACGCCTTTGGATAGTAAATTTTTACTCGAATTAGCAAATGGTAAATTAATTTCAGCAGATAATATATGTCGGAATCGAGAAATTAAACTGGTTAGCGAAACATTTAAGATTGATTTGATACCAGTAGAGTTAGGGAGTTTTGATGTGATAATCGGTATGGACTGGTTGAAAGAAGTGAAAGCGGAGATCGTTTGTTACAAAAATGCAATTCGCATTATACGAGAAAAAGGAAAACCCTTAATGGTGTACGGAGAAAAGGGCAACACGAAGCTACATCTTATTAGTAATTTGAAGGCACAAAAACTAATAAGAAAAGGTTGCTATGCTATTCTAGCACACGTCGAGAAAGTACAAACTGAAGAAAAGAGCATCAATGATGTTCCCGTCGCAAAAGAATTTCCTGATGTATTTCCGAAAGAATTACCGGGATTACCCCCACATCGATCCGTTGAATTTCAAATAGATCTTGTACCAGGAGCTGCACCAATAGCTCGTGCTCCTTACAGACTCGCACCCAGCGAGATGAAAGAACTACAAAGCCAATTACAAGAACTTTTAGAGCGTGGTTTCATTCGACCAAGCACATCACCGTGGGGAGCTCCTGTTTTGTTTGTCAAGAAGAAAGATGGTACATTCAGGTTGTGTATCGACTACCGAGAGTTGAACAAACTTACCATCAAGAACCGCTACCCACTACCGAGAATCGATGACTTATTTGATCAACTACAAGGCTCATCTGTTTATTCAAAGATTGACTTACGTTCCGGGTATCATCAAATGCGGGTGAAAGAAGATGACATTCTAAAGACTGCTTTCAGAACACGTTACGGTCATTACGAGTTTATGGTCATGCCGTTTGGTTTAACTAATGCACCAGCTGTGTTCATGGACCTTATGAACCGAGTGTGTGGACCATACCTTGACAAGTTTGTCATTGTTTTCATTGATGACATACTTATTTACTCAAAGAATGACCAAGAACACGGTGAACATTTGAGAAAGGTGTTAGAAGTATTGAGGAAGGAAGAATTGTACGCTAAGTTTTCAAAGTGTGCATTTTGGTTGGAAGAAGTTCAATTCCTCGGTCACATAGTGAACAAAGAAGGTATTAAGGTGGATCCGGCAAAGATAGAAACTGTTGAAAAGTGGGAAACCCCGAAAACTCCGAAACACATACGCCAGTTTTTAGGACTAGCTGGTTACTACAGAAGGTTCATCCAAGACTTTTCCAGAATAGCAAAACCCTTGACTGCATTAACGCATAAAGGGAAGAAATTTGAATGGAATGATGAACAAGAGAAAGCGTTTCAGTTATTGAAGAAAAAGCTAACTACGGCACCTATATTGTCATTGCCTGAAGGGAATGATGATTTTGTGATTTATTGTGACGCATCAAAGCAAGGTCTCGGTTGTGTATTAATGCAACGAACGAAGGTGATTGCTTATGCGTCTAGACAATTGAAGATTCACGAACAAAATTATACGACGCATGATTTGGAATTAGGCGCGGTTGTTTTTGCATTAAAGACTTGGAGGCACTACTTATATGGGGTCAAAAGTATTATATATACCGACCACAAAAGTCTTCAACACATATTTAATCAGAAACAACTGAATATGAGGCAGCGTAGGTGGATTGAATTATTGAATGATTACGACTTTGAGATTCGTTACCACCCGGGGAAGGCAAATGTGGTAGCCGATGCCTTGAGCAGGAAGGACAGAGAACCCATTCGAGTAAAATCTATGAATATAATGATTCATAATAACCTTACTACTCAAATAAAGGAGGCGCAACAAGGAGTTTTAAAAGAGGGAAATTTAAAGGATGAAATACCCAAAGGATCGGAGAAGCATCTTAATATTCGGGAAGACGGAACCCGGTATAGGGCTGAAAGGATTTGGGTACCAAAATTTGGAGATATGAGAGAAATGGTACTTAGAGAAGCTCATAAAACCAGATACTCAATACATCCTGGAACGGGGAAGATGTACAAGGATCTCAAGAAACATTTTTGGTGGCCGGGTATGAAAGCCGATGTTGCTAAATACGTAGGAGAATGTTTGACGTGTTCTAAAGTCAAAGCTGAGCATCAGAAACCATCAGGTCTACTTCAACAACCCGAAATCCCAGAATGGAAATGGGAAAACATTACCATGGATTTCATCACTAAATTGCCAAGGACTGCAAGTGGTTTTGATACTATTTGGGTAATAGTTGATCGTCTCACCAAATCAGCACACTTCCTGCCAATAAGAGAAGATGACAAGATGGAGAAGTTAGCACGACTGTATTTGAAGGAAGTCATCTCCAGACATGGAATACCAATCTCTATTATCTCTGATAGGGATGGCAGATTTATTTCAAGATTCTGGCAGACATTACAGCAAGCATTAGGAACTCGTCTAGACATGAGTACTGCCTATCATCCACAAACTGATGGGCAGAGCGAAAGGACGATACAAACGCTTGAAGACATGCTACGAGCATGTGTTATTGATTTCGGAAACAGTTGGGATCGACATCTACCGTTAGCAGAATTTTCCTACAACAACAGCTACCATTCAAGCATTGAGATGGCGCCGTTTGAAGCACTTTATGGTAGAAAGTGCAGGTCTCCAATTTGTTGGAGTGAAGTGGGGGATAGACAGATTACGGGTCCGGAGATTATACAAGAAACTACCGAGAAGATCATCCAAATTCAACAACGGTTGAAAACCGCCCAAAGTCGACAAAAGAGCTACGCTGACATTAAAAGAAAAGATATAGAATTTGAAATTGGAGAGATGGTCATGCTTAAAGTTGCACCTTGGAAAGGCGTTGTTCGATTTGGTAAACGAGGGAAATTAAATCCAAGGTATATTGGACCATTCAAGATTATTGATCGTGTCGGACCAGTAGCTTACCGACTTGAGTTACCTCAACAACTCGCGGCTGTACATAACACTTTCCACGTCTCGAATTTGAAGAAATGTTTTGCTAAAGAAGATCTCACTATTCCGTTAGATGAAATCCAAATCAACGAAAAACTTCAATTCATCGAAGAACCCGTCGAAATAATGGATCGTGAGGTTAAAAGACTTAAGCAAAACAAGATACCAATTGTTAAGGTTCGATGGAATGCTCGTAGAGGACCCGAGTTCACCTGGGAGCGTGAAGATCAGATGAAGAAGAAATACCCGCATCTATTTCCAGAAGATTCGTCAACACCTTCAACAGCTTAAAATTTCGGGACGAAATTTAATTAACGGGTAGGTACTGTAGTGACCCGAACTTTTCCATGTTTATATATATTAATTGAGATTGATATTTACATGATTAAATGTTTCCAACATGTTAAGCAATCAAACTTGTTAAGACTTGATTAATTGAAATAGGTTTCATATAGACAATTGACCACCCAAGTTGACCGGTGATTCACGAACGTTAAAACTTGTAAAAACTATATGATGACATATATATGGTTATATATATAGTTAACATGATATTATGATATGTAAACATATCATTAAGTATATTAACAATGAACTACATATGTAAAAACAAGACTACTAACTTAATGATTTTGAAACGAGACATATATGTAACGATTATCGTTGTAACGACATTTAATGTATATATATATCATATTAAGAGATATTCGTACATCATAATATCATGATAATATAATAATTTAAAATCTCTTTTGATATTATAAACATTGGGTTAACAACATTTAACAAGATCGTTAACCTAAAGGTTTCAAAACAACATTTACATGTAACGACTAACGATGACTTAACGACTCAGTTAAAATGTATATACATGTAGTGTTTTAATATGTATTCATACACTTTTGAAAGACTTCAAGACACTTATCAAAATACTTCTACTTAACAAAAATGCTTACAATTACATCCTCGTTCAGTTTCATCAACAATTCTACTCGTATGCACCCGTATTCGTACTCGTACAATACACAGCTTTTAGATGTATGTACTATTGGTATATACACTCCAATGATCAGCTCTTAGCAGCCCATGTGAGTCACCTAACACATGTGGGAACCATCATTTGGCAACTAGCATGAAATATCTCATAAAATTACAAAAATATGAGTAATCATTCATGACTTATTTACATGAAAACAAAATTACATATCCTTTATATCTAATCCATACACCAACGACCAAAAACACCTACAAACACTTTCATTCATCAATTTTCTTCATCTAATTGATCTCTCTCAAGTTCTATCTTCAAGTTCTAAGTGTTCTTCATAAATTTCAAAAGTTCTACTTTCATAAAATCAAGAATACTTTCAAGATTGCTAGCTCACTTCCAATCTTGTAAGGTGATCATCCAACCTCAAGAAATCTTTGTTTCTTACAGTAGGTTATCATTCTAATACAAGGTAATAATCATATTCAAACTTTGGTTCAATTTCTATAACTATAACAATCTTATTTCAAGTGATGATCTTACTTGAACTTGTTTTCGTGTCATGATTTTGCTTCAAGAACTTTGAGCCATCCAAGGATCCATTGAAGCTAGATCCATTTTTCTCTTTTCCAGTAGGTTCATCCAAGGAACTTAAGGTAGTAATGATGTTCATAACATCATTCGATTCATACATATAAAGCTATCTTATTCGAAGGTTTAAACTTGTAATCACTAGAACATAGTTTAGTTAATTCTAAACTTGTTCGCAAACAAAAGTTAATCCTTCTAACTTGACTTTTAAAATCAACTAAGCACATGTTCTATATCTATATGATATGCTAACTTAATGATTTAAAACCTGGAAACACGAAAAACACCGTAAAACCGGATTTACGCCGTCGTAGTAACACCGCGGGCTGTTTTGGGTTAGTTAATTAAAAACTATGATAAACTTTGATTTAAAAGTTGTTATTCTGAGAAAATGATTTTTATTATGAACATGAAACTATATCCAAAAATTATGGTTAAACTCAAAGTGGAAGTATGTTTTCTAAAATGGTCATCTAGACGTCGTTCTTTCGACTGAAATGACTACCTTTACAAAAATGACTTGTAACTTATTTTTTCCGACTATAAACCTATACTTTTTCTGTTTAGATTCATAAAATAGAGTTCAATATGAAACCATAGCAATTTGATTCACTCAAAACGGATTTAAAATGAAGAAGATATGGGTAAAACAAGATTGGATAATTTTTCTCATTTTAGCTACGTGAAAATTGGTAACAAATCTATTCCAACCATAACTTAATCAACTTGTATTGTATATTATGTAATCTTGAGATACCATAGACACGTATACAATGTTTCGACCTATCATGTCGACACATCTATATATATTTCGGAACAACCATAGACACTCTATATGTGAATGTTGGAGTTAGCTATACAGGGTTGAGGTTGATTCCAAAATATATATAGTTTGAGTTGTGATCAATACTGAGATACGTATACACTGGGTCGTGGATTGATTCAAGATAATATTTATCGATTTATTTCTGTACATCTAACTGTGGACAACTAGTTGTAGGTTACTAACGAGGACAGCTGACTTAATAAACTTAAAACATCAAAATATATTAAAAGTGTTGTAAATATATTTTGAACATACTTTGATATATATGTATATATTGTTATAGGTTCGTGAATCAACCAGTGGCCAAGTCTTACTTCCCGACGAAGTAAAAATCTGTGAAAGTGAGTTATAGTCCCACTTTTAAAATCTAATATTTTTGGGATGAGAATACATGCAGGTTTTATAAATGATTTACAAAATAGACACAAGTACGTGAAACTACATTCTATGGTTGAATTATCGAAATCGAATATGCCCCTTTTTATTAAGTCTGGTAATCTGAGAATTAGGGAACAGACACCCTAATTGACGCGAATCCTAAAGATAGATCTATTGGGCCTAACAAACCCCATCCAAAGTACCGGATGCTTTAGTACTTCGAAATTTATATCATATCCGAAGGGTGTCCCGGAATGATGGGGATATTCTTATATATGCATCTTGTTAATGTCGGTTACCAGGTGTTCACCATATGAATGATTTTTATCTCTATGTATGGGATGTGTATTGAAATATGAAATCTTGTGGTCTATTATTATGATTTGATATATATAGGTTAAACCTATAACTCACCAACATTTTTGTTGACGTTTTAAGCATGTTTATTCTCAGGTGATTATTAAGAGCTTCCGCTGTCTCATACTTAAATAAGGACGAGATTTGGAGTCCATGCTTGTATGATATTGTGTAAAAACTGCATTCAAGAAACTTATTTTGTTGTAACATATTTGTATTGTAAACCATTATGTAATGGTCATGTGTAAACAGGATATTTTAGATTATCATTATTTGATAATCTACTTAAAGCTTTTTAAACCTTTATTGATGAAATAAAGGTTATGGTTTGTTTTAAAATGAATGCAGTCTTTGAAAAACGTCTCATATAGAGGTCAAAACCTCGCAACGAAATCAATTAATATGGAACGTTTTTAATCAATAAGAACGGGACATTTCACTTGTAGCACCTCTTGCACTGTGGCAGACTACCCTTGCAGTTGGAGTTCGAGTTGGTGTTCGGATTGGGGTGTCCACCGTTGTTGTGCCTCTTAGTGGGGGTTTGATCATAGGCTCTCCCCTTGTTGTTGTCCCACTTACGCTTATCACTACTACCCGATTCGGATTTAGCCTTTTCCGGTTCATCGCTGATAATTTGGTTCATTAAGGTGTGCGCCATGCGCATTGCTTCCGGGACATTAGGTGGCTTAGATGAGGTGCATTTCCCTTAATGGACTTAGGAAGTCCCCACAAGTACCTTTCCATATGCTTAAACTCTAAGGTAACCATGGTAGGACACATCAGGGCTAATTCTAGATACCTACGGTTGTAACCATCGAGATCGTTTCCCACAACCTTCAACTGCATAAACTCAATCTCCATTTTCTGGATCTTGGTCCTAGGGCAATATTCCTCAATCATTTCCCCTTTGAATTCCTCCCATGGCGTAGCATACGCCTCATCAATACCCTTTGCTTGAGCCAGAGTGTTCCACCAAGTTAGTACGTCGTCTGACAGCGTACATGAAGCATACTTGGTTTTGTTCGCCTCTGAGCAGTTACTAACTCGGAACACAGATTCTAATTTCTCAAACCATCTAGTGAGACCAACTGGACCCTCAGTTCCACTAAAGTTGTGGGGCTTGCAGCTTTGAAACTCTTTGTATGTTCACCCATTACGAATGGGCTGGATAACCGGTGGCGGTGGAGCTTGGGGGTTTGATGTCAAAGCTAAGGTATACGAAATAGTTTAAATTTTACTAGGAAAAACTATTAAATACAATACAATTTTACACAAGATATTTATTTATTTATAGAATGGATATACTTAAACCTTGCTACAACACTTATAGGCAGTGTACCTAATCGTACAGTAGTGTAGTTTTTAGTAAGTCCGGTTCGTTCCACAGGGAATCTTTTTTTTAAACAAAGCTCAACGCTATATTAGTTTACTTTTATAAAAATACAAATATATATATAAGTAATATTATTATTATAAAGGGGGTTTTTACCGTTTAATGACCGGTTTGTCGATTTTAAAACTTTAGTCGCAGTTAAAACCAAATGTAAAATATTAAATACAAGACTTAAATTAAAGCATGAAGTAAATAACGATAAATGAAATTACGAATAATAAAAGTGCGATAAAATAAACTTGCGATAATTAAAAAGTACGATAATTAAAAGTGCAATTAAATATAATAACAATAAAAATGCGATAATTAGAAGTGCAATTAAATATAAAATAAAGGAAATTAAATATGAAATAAAAGAATTATGCTTATTTAAACTTCCGTAATCATGATGTTTGACGTGTTGATTTTAGTTTTATGCCCATGGGTTAATTGTCCTTTGTCCTGGATTATTTAATATGTCCGTCTGGTTTTTGTCCATAACAGTCCATCAGTCATAAATATAAAGTGCGAGTGTCCTCGTCAAATTATCCTTATACCCGAAGTTAAATATTCCAACTAATTGGGGATTCGAATTGTAACAAGGTTTTAATACTTTGTTTAATGAATACACCAGGTTATCAACTGCGTGTAAACCAAGGTTTTACTACTTTGTTAGCAATTACACCAATTACCCTTGAATGTAATTTCACCCCTGTTTTAATTATTCTAGTGGCTATTAATCCATTCCCGTGTCCGGTTAAATGAACGATTATTCGTACATATAAATACCCCGCCCATCGTGTCCGATCGAGTGTATATGGTAATTTATAGGGACGCCCAATTGTAAATCTTTATATTAACATTAACAAACTTTCATTTAGTTAAACAAATATAAAGCCCATTAATAGCCCATAGTCTAATTTCCACAAGTGTCGTTCTTTTGTCCAAACCCCAATTATGGTACAAAGCCCAATTACCCAATTTTATTAATTAGCCCAACATCATGATTACTTCGTTTTAAATAAGCATAATAATAACTTAGCTACGAGACATTAATGTAAAAAGGTTGAACATAACTTACAATGATTAAAAATAGCGTAGCGTTACACGGACAGAATTTCGACTTACACCCTTACAATATTCGCTAACATACCCTTATTATTAGAATTAGAATTATAATTAAAATTAAAATTAAAATTAAAATATAAATATAAATATATACGATATATTGAGAGAGATATATATATATTTTTTGTATTTTTACGATCAGAATGCGCGAGCTTTATAGGGATTTTCGATTTTTGGGGCTCCGCGACTCGCGGCATTTTTGTCTTCAAACTCCGCGAGTCGCGGAGGTTACTTTTACAGCTCAGAGGAGTTTGGCTCTTTGTTTACCGACGGTTTATAATATATATATAATATATATATAATTAATATAATTAATTATATATTATATTATATTTATATACATAGTTAACTTGTAATTTTTAGTCCGTTGCGTCGAGCGTTAAGAGTTGACTCTGGTCCCGGTTCCGGATTTTCGAACGTCCTTGCGTACAATTTAATATCTTGTACTTTGCGTTTTGAATCTTGTACTCTTGTAATTTCGAGACGTTTCTTATCAATAATTGGAACCTTTTTGATTGTCTTTTGTACTTTTGAGCTTTTTGGTCGTTTGCGTCTTCAATTCGTCGAATCTGTCTTTTGTCTTCACCTTTTATTATTTAAACGAATATCACTTGTAAATAGAACAATTGCAACTAAAAGCTTGTATTTCTTGAGGAATAATGCTATGAAATATATGTTCGTTTTTAGCATTATCAAATATTCCCACACTTGAGCGTTGCTTGTCCTCAAGCAATATTGTCTTGAAATACTAGAATCACTCCTTTATTCTTCACACTTTGTACATCAGTGATTTCTATACGGCGGTATAAACAATGGTAGTAACGATATGGTTTACAGTCCCACATGACTATAAAAATTTAGATCCATTAAGGAAATTGGATCTTTATGAAAACATTTGATCTTTTGAAAATTAAATCTAGTTTTTACCCTAGATAAGTTTTCCGGGATAACCCTTTACCGGTGTATGCAAAATATTTTTGTGGGTTTGGTGGGTTTCAGATTTGAAAATTTTAGCTCAAAACTTGCGGTTTTGTGTCACCCACTTGCTAACCTTGTATTTGGAAAGCAACACGTCCAGTTTACTTGTCCCGTATATTACCTTTCGGTAAACTACCGTCCGGTTGAAAGGAAAGCGTTGAACAAGCAACTGTTAAGGCAATGTCCCCTGACATGCTTTTAATTATGGTCTATAACGTGTCGGACGCAATTACTATCCTTGGTAGGAGCAATAGTAAAGCTCACCCTTATAATTTTTCGGTATGGCACAAGGTCCTGTCTTTGACCACTATGCAACCACCGTTCTTACGGTTGACACCCGATTTAGTTCAGGTGACCTAATGAATTCCAGGTGAATTCCTAGGATTTTACGTTCAATGGTAATGAACGCATTGAAAATAGGGTTTTCAGAAAATAAATCGGTTTATAATTTTGATCAAAATATTTTCTTGTTCAAGCTCGAGTTTAGATATCATTGAATTCCATGAGTTTGAATTCTCAATCTTTAAGGTCAATCTCAAGGATTGAGTGATATCAGTCTTAAAAGCTGATTTTTAATCTTTAAGGAGATTATCCTTTCTGGGGATCTGATTTATTAGTCTTATCCAGCTAATTTGCATGGTGCCCCCCCATTGTACAAGATAAATCCTTCTCATGGTTAGGATAAATCTGACCACTTGGCGACCCTGTTTAATGCTGAGGTCCGTGGATTTCCTGCTGATTTTAGTGATGACTTTTCTAGATTTTTTGTCAACCTACAGCTGGTCTGGACGACAACTTCATGACCTAAATCAAGAAGCGCGTTTCTTTTTCAGAAGACTTTACTTCCTTTTAATGATGGAATTGATTCATCGTGTAGATCCATCTCTTCTTTTCTTTCATTGGGTAAAACAGTTTAGTTTAGTCCAAAGCAAAAGTATTTTCAGTTATTTGTTACAGATATATGTGACATATGTTTAAGATAACTTGGTAAATTTTCCCACACTTGGCTTTTATTTTCCTTTTTATCGTCCTCTATTCCATTTTAAATGAATTTTAACATTTTGGTTTGTTTCTCAATTTATGTCCTTTCCGAGGTAACAATAATTTCGGTGTTAAAACCTAGTTTTATCGTTCATAAATATGTATAAACATGATTTTGAGTTCATTTAATTGAAAATTTTTAAAAATTTTACTAGAATTGGGTAGTCAGTATATAAGACTAGGGCTGTTCTTTATTATCAGAGAGCACTAGATTTTAATACAACTACTGCTTTACTAGTATTTTTAATGGTAACCAAGTGTATAAGATAAAAATTTTAAAATCCGAAAGAATTTAACCCCTTCCCACACTTAAGATCTTGCAATGCCCTCATTTGCAAGAAATCAGGAATAATTTAAATTATTGAGGGTGATTTGTGTGAAAATGATTAAATTTTTACCAAAGTTTCCAAATATATTGGCGTTTGTTTGCTGAATGATAAATGGTGCACATCATTTGTTCATTCCGTCTTGTTGTTATTTCACATATATTTTGCATCTTGTCGTCAAAATTAGTTGCTTTTGCTGAACTTAATGCCAGTCTTTGAAAATGCGTTGTTTTACCCTGTTGTGTACATAAGATAAACTGCAAACATATATACATATTTTTGAAGTTTGGTATATTACCCCACATTCAAAAATTATTAAAATCTAAGAATAAAAGTTAGACAATTATAAAAGGTTGTAATCATTAACTTTTGAAACAATTAAGTACTTAATTTTAAAATTTTGTTTCCCTTGTTATTTAGGACGAGGTCGTTTCGGATCGATGTCCTAGTCCGTCCCTCGACAAAATTTTAAAATTTGTCTTTTTGTAGCGATTGTTTTAAAAGCTAAGATTTTGATTCAATAAGATTAAAAATAATGATAATAAAAGTTCTCGTCCCTCCCTCGGGTAAAGCAATTTCGGTTCAAAGACCTAGTCTTCAACTTACGACGAATTTTAAAATTTCATATTCTTAACTTAATGAGATAAAGTAAATTTTTGTTTTTAAATTCACACAACTTAAATATAAAATTCAAAATTTAAAAATTAAAAATTCACACCAAATTTAAAAATTTACAGATTCATACCAAACTTATATTAATTTTTTTTTCAAATATTTACAATTTTAAATATATATATTTTTTACAAAGTTTATAATATTAATTTAAGATTTAAATATTAATTTTAAAAACATGGTAAAAATAAAATTAAAAATCTTTTTGGCTTTTTATCCCACTTTAATCAATCAAATATTATCAAAAATATGCGCCCCTCTTTTCGGTAAAGTAATTTCGGTTCCAAGACCTAATTTAACTCATGACGAATTTTTGAAATATTTTGTGTTGATTGATTAAAGATATTTATACCTTAAGAATAAATGTTAAATTTCGCAGTGATGTAATAAATTTTTGAATGATATCAATAATTTCGGTCGCCAAACCTAATTTTATTCAATACCAATTTAATACTTTTTAGCGAACAAATTAGCGTTTATTATCAAAAGGTTAAAAATAAAAATAAAAATAAAAACTGTACATACATACCTGTGAAATAGATTTCTTAGTTATATGATCTATCTCATTCATAAGATAGTCGGTTTAATTGGTTTTCCATGGCTACATAGGCGTAACCTCGAGCATTCAGTGTCTTTTCTTCTAAACATATGAACGGTCCGTCTCTGCATAAAGTAACAAATTCGGTATTTGAATAGGTTTGATTATTTGAACATTTACCTCCATGTGACCATTTTCCGCATTTGTGACATCTTTCTAGGTGTCGTGCTCTTCTTTTCACTGCGGATTTTGATTTTCCTTTACCAAATTGTAACTTATTATCTTCGCATCTGGATTCTTTTCTAACTCCGTCCATTCTTTCTCTGATTACTGATACTAATACACTCGGTAGTATGTCATTATTACGTTTAGTGATCAAAGCGTGTAGCATTAGACCATGGTTTAGTTCACAGGCAGTCTTCATTTTGTAAAAACCTAAAAAAAATAAAAATTCAGAATGGGGGGAGAAGACTAGTTCTTTAGGGTCTGCTAGGGAAAGACCATTCGGGTTCCATTTTCGAGAACTACACGAAAATAGACAATCTAACTCTAACAGAAATACATATTATCCTTTAAAAACTTGATTCTCCCCACACTTAGTTAGATGTGGTGTCGAAATTGTGATTAACTTCGTTGTCGACTTCCATCGGACCATGTATGTAATGTTTAACTCTGTGACCATTAACTTTAAATTCAATCCCATTTGAATTTATCAATTCTATCGTTCCGTATGGGAAAACTCTTTTGACTATGAATGGTCCAGACCATCTTGATTTCAATTTTCCAGGAAATAGCTTGAATCGTGAATTGAAAAGAAGAACTCTGTCTCCTTCTTTAAATTCTTTTGAACTTCTGATTCTTTTATCATGCCATTTCTTCGTTCTTTCTTTATAGATTAACGAATTTTCGTATGCTTCATGTCTTAATTCTTCTAATTCGTTTAACTGACTTAATCGTAGACGTCCGGCTTCATGTAAATCAAGATTACATGTCTTCAAAGCCCAAAATGCTTTGTGTTCAATTTCTACTGGAAGATGACATGCTTTTCCATAAACAAGTCTAAAAGGTGTGGTTCCAATTGGAGTTTTGTAGGCTGTTCTAAAAGCCCAGAGTGCATCCTCCAATTTAATGGACCATTCCTTTGGATTTGATCCTACGGTTTTCTCTAGAATACGTTTTAAAGCTCGGTTGGTATTTTCAACTTGTCCACTTGTTTGTGGATGATATGCGGTGGAGATTTTATGAGTTACTCCATATCTTTTAAGAACTTTCTCAAGTTGATTATTACAGAAATGAGTACCCCGATCACTTATTAAAGCTTTCGGTGTTCCAAACCTTGCAAAAAGACGTTTTAAAAAGTTGACTACAACTCGTGCATCGTTAGTTAGGAGAGCTTGTGCTTCCGCCCATTTAGATACATAATCAATGGCTACGAGTATATATAGATTATTATTAGATTTTGGAAATGGACCCATAAAGTCAATACCCCAAATGTCAAATACTTCACATACTTGGATGACATTTTGTGGCATTTCATCACGTTGATTTATTTTTCCGGCCCTTTGACATGCATCACAGGATTTGCAAAGAAGGTGTGCGTCTTTGTAAATTGTAGGCCAATAGAATCCAGCTTTATAAACTTTTCTTGCTGTTAGTTGAGGCCCATAATGCCCTCCTGTTGGTCCTGTGTGACAATGGTTTAATATTTTACTAGCTTCATCTCCAAATACACATCGGCGTATTATTCCATCGGGACAACTTTTAAACAGATGTGGATCTTCCCAGAAATAGTGTTTTATATCACTGAAGAATTTCTTTCGTCTTTGGTACGATAATCCTTTTTCAAGGAATCCACAAACTAAGTAGTTTGCATAGTCTGCAAACCATGGGATTTCATTATAATCTATCTTCAATAGATATTCATCAGGAAAGTTGTCTTGTATGGCTGATTCATTTAGAACTTCTAATTCGGGATTTTCAAGACGAGAAAGATGATCAGCGGCGAGATTTTCTGCTCCTCTTTTATCTCGGATTTCAATATCAAACTCTTGTAAGAGTAAGATCCAACGGATTAATCTTGGTTTAGCATCTTGTTTTGAAAATAGGTATCTAAGAGCAGAATGGTCGGTATAGACCACCGTTTTTGCTAGAACGAGATATGATCGAAATTTGTCAAAAGCAAAGACAATAGCAAGGAGTTCTTTTTCAGTAGTTGTATAGTTCGTTTGTGCTCCTTGTAACGTCTTACTAGCATAATATATAGGTTGAAATCGTTTTTCAATCCTTTGTCCTAAAACGGCTCCCATTGCAAAATCACTTGCATCGCACATTAGTTCAAATGGTAGATTCCAATTTGGCGTTATCATGATCGGCGCATTAGTGAGTTTCTCTTTAAGAATATTAAAAGATTTGATACACTCATCTGAAAAGATGAATGGCGCATCCTTTTCTAGGAGTTTATTCATAGGAGTGGCAATCTTAGAAAAATCTTTTATGAAACGTCGGTAAAAACCGGCATGCCCTAGAAAACTCCTAACTCCTCTAACATTGGTGGGATGTGGAAGTTTAGCAATTACATCTACTTTAGCTCTATCCACTTCAATTCCTTCTTTTGAAATTTTATGTCCAAGAACGATGCCTTCTTTAACCATGAAATGGCATTTCTCCCAATTAAGTACTAGATTTGATTTTTCGCATCTAATTAGCATTCGTTCCAGATTAACTAGACATGATTTAAATGTATCACCGAAGACTGAAAAGTCATCCATGAATACTTCCATGCATTCTTCTATCATGTCGTGAAAAATCGCCATCATACACCTTTGAAAGGTTGCAGGGGCGTTACAAAGTCCAAATGGCATGCGTTTGTAAGCAAAAGTACCATAAGGGCACGTGAATGTGGTTTTCTCTTGGTCCTCGGGTGCTATTGGAATTTGAAAATATCCGGAAAATCCATCTAGAAAACAATAGTAACTATTTCCGGCTAATCTTTCCAACATTTGATCAATGAAAGGTAAGGGAAAGTGATCTTTTCTGGTGGCGTCATTTAATTTTCTATAATCAATACATACACGCCATCCTGTTACAGTCCTAGTAGGAATAAGCTCATTTTTCTCATTTGTAATGACAGTCATGCCACCCTTCTTAGGTACGCATTGAACTGGGCTTACCCATGGACTATCAGAAATTGGATAAATTAAACCTGCATCTAGCAGTTTAATAATCTCTTTCTTAACTACATCTTGCATATTAGGATTTAGTCTTCGTTGGCGTTGCACATACATTTTATGACCTTCTTCCATAAGGATTTTATGTGTGCAATACGAAGGACTTATTCTTTTAATATCATGAATCTTCCATGCAATGGCTGGTTTATGAGCTTTCAACACAGAAATGAGTTGTGATTTCTCATTTTCAGTAAGAGAAGACGATATTATTACAGGTAATTCAGATTCACCATGTAAATAAGCGTATTCCAAATGGTTTGGAAGTGGCTTTAACTCTAATTTCGGAGGTTCTTCTATCGATGATTTGTATCGATATCTGTCTTCTTCTTTTAGCATTTGAATTTCTTCTGTTGTTGGTTCATATCCATTAGCTATAAGTGTAGCTAACATTTCAGCTTCATCAATTGGTTCATTACCTTCTCCTAAAGAACATTCTCCTGTTCCTTGTAATTCTGGAAATTCTTCTAATAATTCTGCATGTGCATCTATAGTTTGAATATAATAACATGTATCATCTGCAGATTTTGGTTGTTGCATTGCTCTATCAACTAAAAAGGTAACACTCTCATCCTCTATACTTAGGGTCAGTTTCTTACCGAACACGTCTATCATTGCTTTAGCCGTGTTTAAGAATGGTCTTCCTAATATGAGAGGAACTTGAGAATCTTCTTCCATGTCCAAAACAACAAAATCTACTGGAAATACTAAAGTACCAACTTTAACTAGCATGTTCTCCATTATCCCTCTAGGATATTTTATTGATCTATCGGCTAGTTGTATGCTTATTCTGGTTGGTTTCAATTCTCCAAGGTCTAGTTTAGCGTATAGTGAATACGGCATTAGATTTATACTAGCACCTAAGTCTGCCAATGCTTCTATTGAACTAAGACTACCCAGAAAACATGGAATTGTGAAACTTCCTGGATCAGATAGTTTTTCTGGTATCTTATTTAACAGCACTGCTGAACAATTAGCATTCATAGTAACAGCCGAGAGTTCTTCCATTTTCTTTCTATTTGAGATTAGATCTTTCAAGAATTTAGCATATCTAGGCATTCCTGAAATCACATCAATGAAAGGAAGATTTACATTTATCTGTTTAAACATATCCAAGAATTTGGATTGCTCGGCTTCAAGTTTCTCTTTCTTCATTTTACTCGGGTAAGGAAGTGGTGGTTGGTATGGTTTAACATAAGGTTTATCCTTAACTGTGTTATCTTCATTAACCTTTTCAACTACCGGTTCTTTTTTCTTATCTTGATCAGGTTGTGGTTCTTGTGGAGTAGGAATGGCTTCATCAGAAGTTACAGGTATTTCAGGTGGTTTAAGTGTTGTACCACTTCTTGTGGTAATGGCTTTAGCTGTTTCATTTCGGGGGTTAGCATTTGTATCACTAGGTAGACTTCCCGGTTTTCTTTCACCTATTAACCTTGCTAGGTTACTTACTTCTTGTTCCAGATTTTGAATAGAAGCTTGTTGATTTCTAAATGCTTGAGCATTTTGTTCATTGGTTTGTTTCTGAGAGGTGAAAAACTGCGTTTGAGTTTCAACTAGCTTCGTCATCATATCTTCTAAATTCGGCTTTTTATCATCGGTTTGTTGTGGTGGTTTGTTTTGAAAATTCGGTCTTTGCTGGTTGTAAGTATTATTGGATACTTGTTGATTGCTAGGACCTTGTTGGTTGTTGTATGGAATATTTCGGTTATAATTTTGGTTTTGATTGTAAATCGGTCTTGGCGGTTGATAATTATTCTGATAATTATTTCCAGGCCTTTGGTTTATGTATGAAATATTCTCTCTTTGTTCCATTGTTAATTCAATACTGAGACAATCTTTTGTCAAATGTGGTCCTCCACACTGCTCACAACTAATTCGTATTGAGTGAATATCTTTAGTCATCTTTTCCATTCGTCTCTCCACAGCATCTATCTTTGCGGAAATGGAATCTAAGTCATGGCTAGAATCGGCTCTAGCTGCTTTAGATGATCTAATGATGTCTTTTTCTTGGTGCCACTCATGTGAGTGGGAAGCAGTGTTATCAATAATTTTGTAAGCATCAGTTTCGGTTTTCTTCATAATAGAACCACCAGCTGCTATATCTATGTCTTTCCTTGTAGTGATGTCGCATCCTTGGTAGAATATTTGTACTATTTGACAGGTGTCTAAACCATGTTGCGGACATCCTCTTAATAACTTTCCATATCTTGTCCACGCCTCATATAGAGTTTCATTTGGTTTCTGTGTGAACGTAACAATTTCTGCTTGAAGTCTTACGACTTTAGATGCAGGAAAGAATTGTTTAAGAAATTTGTCAACTAACACGTCCCATGTATCGATCGCCCCTTCAGGTAACGATTCCAACCAATCTTTGGCTTCTCCCTTTAAAGTCCAGGGAAATAACATGAGATATATCTGTTCATCCTCCACTTCTCGGATTTTAAATAGTGTGCAGATCCTATTAAAGGTACGTAGATGTTCATTTGGATCTTCCTTCGGCGCACCACTAAATTGGCATTGATTAGTCACCATGTGTAGAATTTGTCCTTTGATTTCATAATCTGGCGCATTAATGTCTGGATGAGTAATTGCGTGACCTTGGCCAGTGCGTTTAGCTCTCATTCGGTCTTCCATACTTAAAGGTTCCAGATTTTCCATAATTGAATTTGTTGAATCGGTATCACTAGATGATTCTGATTTAATGGTTCGTTCCTCAACAATCTCTGTTTGAATGATTGGTGGCTCCGGAGGAAAGTTTAATGGTTCAGGATCTATGAACCGTTCCTGAATATTCTCCGGATTCTCAATTGTGAGGTTGGGTTCAAAAAATGGATTATCGGAAATTTGAACTGAAGTACTTGGTTGACTGGATGACGATTCTAAAGAAAAATCAACGGCGGTTATATTTGCTAAATGTCTTGATCTAGTTACAGGTGGTGAACGTACAAAAGGTGATGAACGTCTTGCACGGTGCATTCACTGAATATCCTATTAGTTTTTAAAAGGAAAGAAAAATTATAATAAGTTATCCAATTAATAGACTTTTCTGATTTTGCCCACGTTTCGAATAGCCAAAAGATGCAGCAGAGGGGCAGGATTCGTTTGGTCTCAATATAATTGAGGACTGTTTGGCTCCAATAACCCGGTCCACGTACAAATCCAACTATTACTACGAACCAGAAAATTTTGATGTCTATTAATTTAACCACTTAAAATAAATTTTCGTAATTTTAAGAAATTTAGATAAGAAGTAGAATAAAAATCTATGTCCTAAAACTAGAATAGCGAGAAATAAGAAAGAAAAAGAGTTCGTCGGAAAAAAAAAAAAATTGAAAAAGAAAAATAGTTGAAAAAAAATAAAAGGTGACGGAAAAATAAAAGAAACTTATAAAAAATTAAAAATACTTGACTAACCTAACCTTATTACTACAACTAACTTAAAATTATAATCGCAAATTGAAATTACTAATTGGAATGATAATTGATACATAGTAAAAGGTGTCTAAAAATATTAAAGCTTACAGGAAAAACTAAATCCCAAATGGAAATAACTTAAAAAGAAACTAAAACTTAAAAAGGCGTCGCAAAATTCTAAAGCACCTAAATCTTAGTCTAAAGAAAAAGCACTTAAGGAATTCTACGGCAAAGCCTAAAAATCTAGGAGTAAAAATAACTATAGCAAAAACTAAGTTTAAAATTAAATATGAGCTAAAAATATAAAAGTTATGCTACAACGATTAAAAAGGGACAAAATATAAAAATATACAAAAAGTTGTAAAAAGTACAATTTTTATAAAAATATTATTTTTATATTATTTATTTAATAAAACTACTAATTTTACAATTTAATAAAACTAATTAATACTAAATACATAAATTAAATAAAAAGTAAAAGTTAAAATAAAATTAATTATAATAATAAAAATAATTAGGGTTAATAATAATAATAATTATTAAATAACCCGTAATTAATGCAGGATTAGGGCTTCCTGTTCGCGTGTCAGAAAGTCTCCGCGAGTCGCGGTAATTAATGCAGAAAACCCCGCGAGTCGCGGGGTTCAGAAATTCAGATGACAGCTTATTAAATTCGACGCGTTTTTCTTTATTTATTTTTTTTTATTTTCTGTTTTCTGTTTTTAAATAAATAAAAGATATTTAAATAAAACTTATATTTTTATAAACTAAAATAAAAATAAAGAAACTTATAAAACTTAAATATTTAACAAAATCTTAAAAATACTTATATTTTTGTTTTTCTATTTATATTTTTGAATAATTAAAACGTATTTTTACAAAAACGAATTTTAATAAAAGTTAACTAAAAATCTTTTTTTTTTTATTAGCGTTGCGCTTCCGGCGTTTAAGAGATTCCCCGGCAGCGGCGCCAAAAATACTTGATGTCAAAGCTAAGGTATACGAAATAGTTTAAATTTTACTAGGAAAAACTATTAAATACAATACAATTTTACACAAGATATTTATTTATTTATAGAATGGATATACTTAAACCCTGCTACAACACTTATAGGCAGTGTACCTAATCGTACAGTAGTGTAGTTTTTAGTAAGTCCGGTTCGTTCCACAAGGAATCTTTTTTTTAAACAAAGCTCAACGCTATATTAGTTTACTTTTATAAAAATACAAATATATATATAAGTAATATTATTATTATAAAGGGGGGTTTTTACCGTTTAATGACCGGTTTGTCGATTTTAAAACTTTAGTCGCAGTTAAAACCAAATGTAAAATATTAAATACAAGACTTAAATTAAAGCATGAAGTAAATAACGATAAATGAAATTACGAATAATAAAAGTGCGATAAAATAAACTTGCGATAATTAAAAAGTACGATAATTAAAAGTGCAATTAAATATAATAACAATAAAAATGCGATAATTAGAAGTGCAATTAAATATAAAATAAAGGAAATTAAATATGAAATAAAAGAATTATGCTTATTTAAACTTCCGTAATCATGATGTTTGACGTGTTGATTTTAGTTTTATGCCCATGGGTTAATTGTCCTTTGTCCTGGATTATTTAATATGTCCGTCTGGTTTTTGTCCATAACAGTCCATCAGTCATAAATATAAAGTGCGAGTGTCCTCGTCAAATTATCCTTATACCCGAAGTTAAATATTCCAACTAATTGGGGATTCGAATTGTAACAAGGTTTTAATACTTTGTTTAATGAATACACCAGGTTATCAACTGCGTGTAAACCAAGGTTTTACTACTTTGTTAGCAATTACACCAATTATCCTTGAATGTAATTTCACCCCTGTTTAATTATTCTAGTGGCTATTAATCCATTCCCGTGTCCGGTTAAATGAACGATTATTCGTACATATAAATACCCCGCCCATCGTGTCCGATCGAGTGTATATGGTAATTTATAGGGACGCCCAATTGTAAATCTTTATATTAACATTAATAAACTTTCATTTAGTTAAACAAATATAAAGCTCATTAATAGCCCATAGTCTAATTTCCACAAGTGTCGTTCTTTTGTCCAAACCCCAATTATGGTACAAAGCCCAATTACCCAATTTTATTAATTAGCCCAACATCATGATTACTTCGTTTTAAATAAGCATAATAATAACTTAGCTACGAGACATTAATGTAAAAAGGTTGAACATAACTTACAATGATTAAAAATAGCGTAGCGTTACACGGACAGAATTTCGACTTACACCCTTACAATATTCGCTAACATACCCTTATTATTAGAATTATAATTAAAATTAAAATATAAATATAAATATATACGATATATTGAGAGAGAGAGAGATATATATTTTTTGTATTTTTACGATCAGAATGCGCGAGCTTTATAGGGATTTTCGATTTTTGGGGCTCCGCGACTCGCGGCATTTTTGCCTTCAAACTCCGCGAGTCGCGGAGGTTACTTTTACAGCTCAGAGGAGTTTGGCTCTTTGTTTACCGACGGTTTATAATATATATATAATATATATATAATTAATATAATTAATTATATATTATATTATATTTATATACATAGTTAACTTGTAATTTTTAGTCCGTTGCGTCGAGCGTTAAGAGTTGACTCTGGTCCCGGTTCCGGATTTTCGAACGTCCTTGCGTACAATTTAATATCTTGTACTTTGCGTTTTGAATCTTGTACTCTTTAATTTCGAGACGTTTCTTATCAATAATTGGAACCTTTTTTATTGTCTTTTGTACTTTTGAGCTTTTTGGTCGTTTGCGTCTTCAATTCGTCGAATCTATCTTTTGTCTTCACCTTTTATTATTTAAACGAATATCACTTGTAAATAGAACAATTGCAACTAAAAGCTTGTCTTTCTTGAGGAATAATGCTATGAAATATATGTTCGTTTTTAGCATTATCAGGGTTCATTTTCGCTAAAGCTGCGACGACTCGTTCATTGATCATTTCCTCGATATGGGCTGCGTGGGTGTTAATCTTCCGTTGGCCATTGATATTCTAAACAAAAATTTTGACTCAAGTCAAAATCCAGTATTCAAATAATAATAATACAGTATATGGTAAACAGCATGGAATCAACACAACACATGCTAATTAAGTAACGCAAATAGATTCAGATACCACAAATTCATCACACAGTAATGTAAATAGAACACTGTACAAGAATTAAATAGCACAAGGTTCCATTCATTAATAATAAGTTACATACATCCGCATAGGTTCGTACAATGCATAAGTGAAACATGAAACTACAAATGAGATTACATAATGAAATCTAATACAAATGTCCTATGGTGATGGTGGGTGTAGGATGTCCATTATGTGGGACATCTGGTCCTCGAGCTCAGTGACCCGAGCACGGAGGATCGCCACTTCCCTCGTCAGTTCCTCGACAGAGGGAGATGGTGGGGCAGGCGGTGCTGATGGTGCAGGTGGTGCTGGTGGTGCGGGTGGTGCAGACGGTCCGGCACCAGAAGTAGATGTTGCGTAGGGGTTGAAATGTCCCGTTCTTATTGATTAAAAACGTTCCATATTAATTGATTTCGTTGCGAGGTTTTGACCTCTATATGAGACGTTTTTCAAAGACTGCATTCATTTTAAAACAAACCATAACCTTTATTTCATCAATAAAGGTTTAAAAAGCTTTAAGTAGATTATCAAATAATGATAATCTAAAATATCCTGTTTACACATGACCATTACATAATGGTTTACAATACAAATATGTTACAACAAAATAAGTTTCTTGAATGCAGTTTTTACACAATATCATACAAGCATGGACTCCAAATCTCGTCCTTATTTAAGTATGAGACAGCGGAAGCTCTTAATAATCACCTGAGAATAAACATGCTTAAAACGTCAACAAAAATGTTGGTGAGTTATAGGTTTAACCTATATATATCAAATCATAATAATAGACCACAAGATTTCATATTTCAATACACATCCCATACATAGAGATAAAAATCATTCATATGGTGAACACCTGGTAACCGACATTAACAAGATGCATATATAAGAATATCCCCATCATTCCGGGACACCCTTCGGATATGATATAAATTTCGAAGTACTAAAGCATCCGGTACTTTGGATGGGGTTTGTTAGGCCCAATAGATCTATCTTTAGGATTCGCGTCAATTAGGGTGTCTGTTCCCTAATTCTCAGATTACCAGACTTAATAAAAAGGGGCATATTCGATTTCGATAATTCAACCATAGAATGTAGTTTCACGTACTTGTGTCTATTTTGTAAATCATTTATAAAACCTGCATGTATTCTCATCCCAAAAATATTAGATTTTAAAAATGGGACTATAACTCACTTTCACAGATTTTTACTTCGTCGGGAAGTAAGACTTGGCCACTGGTTGATTCACGAACCTATAACAATATATACATATATATCAAAGTATGTTCAAAATATATTTACAACACTTTTAATATATTTTGATGTTTTAAGTTTATTAAGTCAGCTTTCCTCGTTAGTAACCTACAACTAGTTGTCCACAGTTAGATGTACAGAAATAAATCGATAAATATTATCTTGAATCAATCCATGACCCAGTGTATACGTATCTCAGTATTGATCACAACTCAAACTATATATATTTTGGAATCAACCTCAACCCTGTATAGCAAACTCCAACATTCACATATAGAGTGTCTATGGTTGTTCCGAAATATATATAGATGTGTCGACATGATAGGTCGAAACATTGTATACGTGTCTATGGTATCTCAAGATTACATAATATACAATACAAGTTGATTAAGTTATGGTTGGAATATATTTGTTACCAATTTTCACGTAGCTAAAATGAGAAAAATTATCCAATCTTGTTTTACCCATAACTTCTTCATTTTAAATCCGTTTTGAGTGAATCAAATTGCTATGGTTTCATATTGAACTCTATTTTATGAATCTAAACAGAAAAAGTATAGGTTTATAGTCGGAAAAATAAGTTACAAGTCGTTTTTGTAAAGGTAGTCATTTCAGTCGAAAGAACGACGTCTAGATGACCATTTTAGAAAACATACTTCCACTTTGAGTTTAACCATAATTTTTGGATATAGTTTCATGTTCATAATAAAAATCATTTTCTCAGAATAACAACTTTTAAATCAAAGTTTATCATAGTTTTTAATTAACTAACCCAAAACAGCCCGCGGTGTTACTACGACGGCGTAAATCCGGTTTTACGGTGTTTTTTGTGTTTCCAGGTTTTAAATCATTAAGTTAGCATATCATATAGATATAGAACATATGTTTAGTTGATTTTAAAAGTCAAGTTAGAAGGATTAACTTTTGTTTGCGAACAAGTTTAGAATTAACTAAACTATGTTCTAGTGATTACAAGTTTAAACCTTCGAATAAGATAGCTTTATATATATGAATCGAATGATGTTATGAACATCATTGCTACCTTAAGTTCCTTGGATAAACCTACTGGAAAAGAGAAAAATGGATCTAGCTTCAACGGATCCTTGGATGGCTCGAAGTTCTTGAAGCAGAATCATGACATAAAAACAAGTTCAAGTAAGATCATCACTTGAAATAAGATTGTTATAGTTATAGAAATTGAACCAAAGTTTGAATATGATTATTACCTTGTACTGTAAGAAACAAAGATTTCTTGAGGTTGGATGATCACCTTACAAGATTGGAAGTGAGCTAGCAAACTTGAAAGTATTCTTGATTTTATGTAACTAGAACTTGTAGAATATATGAAGAACACTTAGAACTTGAAGATAGAACTTGAGAGAGATCAATTAGATGAATAAAATTGAAGAATGAAAGTGTTTGTAGGTGTTTTTGGTCGTTGGTGTATGGATTAGATATAAAGGATATGTTATTTTGTTTTCATGTAAATAAGTCATGAATGATTACTCATATTTTTGTAATTTTATGAGATATTTCATGCTAGTTGCCAAATGATGGTTCCCACATGTGTTAGGTGACTCACATGGGCTGCTAAGAGCTGATCATTGGAGTGTATATACCAATAGTACATACATCTAAAAGCTGTGTATTGTACGAGTACGAATACGGGTGCATACGAGTAGAATTGTTGATGAAACTGAACGAGGATGTAATTGTAAGCATTTTTGTTAAGTAGAAGTATTTTGATAAGTGTATTGAAGTCTTTCAAAAGTGTATAAATACATATTAAAACACTACATGTATATACATTTTAACTGAGTCGTTAAGTCATCGTTAGTCGTTACATGTAAGTGTTGTTTTGAAACCTTTAGGTTAACGATCTTGTTAAATGTTGTTAACCCAATGTTTATAATATCAATTGAGATTTTAAATTATTATATTATCATGATATTATCATGTATGAATATCTCTTAATATGATATATATACATTAAATGTCTTTACAACGATAATTGTTACATATATGTCTCGTTTAAAAATCATTAAGTTAGTAGTCTTGTTTTTACATATGTAGTTCATTGTTAATATACTTAATGATATGTTTACTTATCATAGTATCATGTTAACTATATATATATATCCATATATATGTCATCATATAGTTTTTACAAGTTTTAACGTTCGTGAATCACCGGTCAACTTGGGTGGTCAATTGTCTATATGAAACATATTTCAATTAATCAAGTCTTAACAAATTTGATTGCTTAACATGTTGGAAACATTTAATCATGTAAATATCAATCTCAATTAATATATATAAACATGGAAAAGTTCGGGTCACTACAGTACCTACCCGTTAAATAAATTTCGTCCCGAAATTTTAAGCTGTTGAAGGTATTGACGAATCTTCTGGAAATAGATGCGGGTATTTCTTCTTCATCTGATCTTCACGCTCCCAGGTGAACTCGGGTCCACTACGAGCATTCCATCGAACCTTAACAATTGGTATCTTGTTTTGCTTAAGTCTTTTAACCTTACGATCCATTATTTCGACGGGTTCTTCGATGAATTGAAGTTTTTCGTTGATTTGAATTTCATCTAACGGAATAGTGAGATCTTCTTTAGCAAAACATTTCTTCAAATTCGAGACGTGGAAAGTGTTATGTACAGCCGCGAGTTGTTGAGGTAACTCAAGTCGGTAAGCTACTGGTCCGACACGATCAATAATCTTGAATGGTCCAATATACCTTGGATTTAATTTCCCTCGTTTACCAAATCGAACAACGCCTTTCCAAGGTGAAACTTTAAGCATGACCATCTCTCCAATTTCAAATTCTATATCTTTTCTTTTAATGTCAGCGTAGCTCTTTTGTCGACTTTGGGCGGTTTTCAACCGTTGTTGAATTTGGATGATCTTCTAGGTAGTTTTTGTATAATCTCCGGACCCGTAATCTGTCTATCCCCCACTTCACTCCAACAAATCGGAGACCTGCACTTTCTATCATAAAGTGCTTCAAACGGCGCCATCTCAATGCTTGAATGGTAGCTGTTGTTGTAGGAAAATTCTGCTAACGGTAGATGTCGATCCCAACTGTTTCCGAAATCAATAACACATGCTCGTAGCATGTCTTCAAGCGTTTGTATTGTCCTTTCGCTCTGCCCATCAGTTTGTGGATGATAGGCAGTACTCATGTCTAGACGAGTTCCTAATGCTTGCTGTAATATCTGCCAGAATCTTAAAATAAATCTGCCATCCCTATCAGAGATAATAGAGATTGGTATTCCATGTCTGGAGACGACTTCCTTCAAATACAGTCATGCTAACTTCTCCATCTTGTCATCTTCTCTTATTGGCAGGAAGTGTGCTAATTTTGTAAGACGATCAACTATTACCCAAATAGTATCAAAACCACTTGCAGTCCTTGGCAATTTAGTGATGAAATCCATGGTAATGTTTTCCCATTTCCATTCCAGGATTTCGGGTTGTTGAAGTAGACCTGATGGTTTCTGATGCTCAGCTTTGACCTTAGAACACGTCAAACATTCTCCTACGTATTTAGCAACATCGGCTTTCATACCCGGCCACCAAAAATGTTTCTTGAGATCCTTGTACATCTTCCCCATTCCAGGATGTATTGAGTATCTGGTTTTATGAGCTTCTCTAAGTACCATTTCTCTCATATCTCCAAATTTTGATACCCAAATCCTTTCAGCCCTATACCGGGTTCCGTCTTCCCGAATATTAAGATGCTTCTCCGATCCTTTGGGTATTTCATCCTTTAAATTTCCCTCTTTTAAAACTCCTTGTTGCGCCTCCTTTATTTGAGTAGTAAGGTTATTATGAATCATTATATTCATAGATTTTACTCGAATGGGTTCTCTGTCCTTCCTGCTCAAGGCATCGGCTACCACATTTGCCTTCCCCGGGTGGTAACGAATCTCAAAGTCGTAATCATTCAACAATTCAATCCACCTACGCTGCCTCATATTCAGTTGTTTCTGATTAAATATGTGTTGAAGACTTTTGTGGTCGGTATATATAATACTTTTGACCCCATATAAGTAGTGCCTCCAAGTCTTTAATGCAAAAACAACCGCGCCTAATTCCAAATCATGCGTCGTATAATTTTGTTCGCGAATCTTCAATTGTCTATACGCATAAGCAATCACCTTCGTTCGTTGCATTAATACACAACCGAGACCTTGCTTTGATGCGTCACAATAAATCACAAAATCATCATTCCCTTCAGGCAATGATAATATAGGTGCCGTAGTTAGCTTTTTCTTCAATAACTGAAACGCTTTCTCTTGTTCATCATTCCATTCAAATTTCTTCCCTTTATGCGTTAATGCAGTCAAGGGTTTTGCTATTCTGGAAAAGTCTTGGATGAACCTTCTGTAGTAACCAGCTAGTCCTAAAAATTGGCGTATGTGTTTCGGAGTTTTTGGGGTTTCCCACTTTTCAACAGTTTCTATCTTTGCCGGATCCACCTTAATACCTTCTTTGTTCACTATGTGACCGAGGAATTGAACTTCTTCCAACCAAAATGCACACTTTGAAAACTTAGCGTACAATTCTTCCTTCCTCAATACTTCTAACACCTTTCTCAAATGTTCACCGTGTTCTTGGTCATTCTTTGGGGGTAATCCCGGTAATTCTTTCGGAAATACATCGGGAAATTCTTTTGCAATGGGAACATCATTGATGCTCTTTTATTTAGTTTGTACTTTCTCGACGTGTGCTAGAACAGTATAGCAACCTTTTCTTATTAGTTTTTGTGCCTTCAAATTACTAATAAGATGTAGCTTCGTGTTGCCCTTTTCTCCGTACACCATTAAGGGTTTTCCTTTTTCTCGTATAATGCGAATTGCATTTTTGTAACAAACGATCTCTGCTTTCACTTCTTTCAACCAGTCCATACAGATTATCACATCAAAACTCCGTAACTCTACTGGTATCAAATCAATCTTAAATGTTTCGCTAACCAGTTTAATTTCTCGATTCCGACATATATTATCTGCTGAAATTAATTTACCATTTGCTAATTCGAGTAAAAATTTACTATCCAAAGGCGTCAATGGACAACTTAATTTAGCACAAAAATCTCTACTCATATAGCTTCTATCCGCACCCGAATCAAATAAAACGTAAGAAGATTTATTGTCAATAAGAAACGTACTCGTAACAAGCTCCGGGTCTTCCTGTGCCTCTGCCGCATTAATATTGAAAATTCTTCCGCGGCCTTGTCCATTCGTGTTCTCCTGGTTCGGGCAATTTCTAATAATGTGGCCCAGTTTTCCACATTTATAACAAACTACGTTGGCATAACTTGCTCCGACACTACTTGCTCCGCCATTACTCGTTCCGACACCATTTGTTCCTTTCGTTCTATTAACCCCTGGTCCGTAGACCTCACACTTCGCTGCGCTATGACCATTTCTTTTACACTTGTTGCAAAATTTGGTGCAGAACCCCGAGTGATACTTTTCACACCTTTGGCATAGCTGCTTCTGATTGTTGTTGCTGTTGCGGTTATTATTGTTGTTGGGATGATTGTTGTAGTTGTTGTTGTTGTTGTTGTTGTTGTTGGGCCGTTTGTTGTAGTTGCGATTGATGTTGCGATTATTGGGATAATTGTTGCGATTATTGTTGTAATTGCTGTTGTTGTGGTATTGGTGATTCTTATCACCATTTTCCTCCCACTTTCTTTTGACTTGCTTCACATTGGCCTCTTCAGCAGTCTGTTCTTTAATTCTTTCTTCAATCTGGTTCACTAGTTTGTGAGCCATTCTCCATGCCTGTTGTATGGAGGCGGGCTCGTGTGAACTTATATCTTCTTGGATTCTTTCAGGTAATCCTTTCACAAACGCGTCGATCTTCTCTTCCTCATCTTCGAATGCTCCCGGACACAATAGGCACAATTCTGTGAATCGTCTTTCGTACGTGGTAATATCAAATCCTTGGGTTCGTAACCCTCTAAGTTCTGTCTTGAGCTTATTGACCTCGGTTCTGGGACGGTACTTCTCGTTCATCAAGCGCTTGAATGCTGACCACGGTAGTGCGTACGCATCGTCTTGTCCCACTTGCTCTAGATAGGTATTCCACCATGTTAACGCAGAACCTGTAAAGGTATGCGTAGCGTACTTCACTTTGTCCTCTTCAGTACACTTACTTATGGCAAACACCGATTCGACCTTCTCGGTCCACCGTTTCAATCCGATCGGTCCTTCGGTTCCATCAAATTTCAAAGGTTTGCAGGCAGTGAATTCTTTGTAGGTGCATCCTACACGATTTCCTGTACTGCTAGATCCAAGGTTATTGTTGGTATGTAGCGCAGCCTGTACTGCGGCTATGTTTGAAGCTAGAAAAGTACGAAATTCCTCTTCATTCATATTCACGGTGTGTCGAGTAGTCGGTGCCATTTCCTTCAAAATAATCAAATGGAAAAAGTTAATCATACAGAATATTAAGAGTAGTTAATAGTATTTCATAGCATAATATGAACTCATTTATAAAAGCTTTTTCTTCATATTAGCGTTTTATAAGTTTAAATTCGGGTAGTACCTACCCGTTAAGTTCATACTTAGTAGCTAATATACAATTCAACTACTACAATTCTATATGAAAAACTGATTATAATAATATTTCGCGTTCAAACTTTTACACAATATTTTACAAACTTACAATACCGCTTATTTTACATATAGCATGAAATATAGCACACAATAAATTTGATACAAGATGGTTGTGAAGATAATTCTAGCTAGTACACAAGTCGTTCAGCAAAGGCAATAAAGACACGTAATTCATACGTCCAGAAACAAGTCATGCATTCTGGTTTTACTAGGATTACTTCCCATCCTTGGTCTTGTGGAACATAACCGTTATGGCCGTTGATAAGACAGCGTGTTGTAACGTCGTCAAAGGGACGAGGGTTATGTAATGTCCAACAGTCCCGTAACAATCTAAAAACCTCATTTCTTACCCCAATTACCGACTCCGTCACTTGTGGGAACGTTTTGTTTAATAGTTGTAGCCCGATGTTCTTGTTCTCACTTTGGTGAGAAGCGAACATTACTAATCCGTAAGCATAACATGCTTCTTTATGTTGCATGTTAGCCGCTTTTTCTAAATCACGAAGTCCAATATTCGGATATATTGAGTCAAAATAATTTCTTAACCCATTGCGTAAAATAGCATTTGGGTTCCCCGCAATATATGCGTCAAAGTAAACACATCGTAACTTATGGATTTCCCAATGTGATATCCCCCATCTTTCGAACGAACGCCTTTTATAAACCAAGGCATTCTTAGAACGTTCTTCGAATGTCTTACAAACTGATCTCGCCTTAAATAGTTGTGCCGAAGAATTCTGACCGACTCTAGACAAGATTTCATCAATCATGTCTCCGGGTAGGTCTCTTAAAATATTGGGTTGTCTATCCATTTTGTGTTTTTATACTGTAAAATAGACAAGAGTTAGATTCATAAAAAAAATACTTATTAATACAAGCAATTTTTACATATATCATAAAGCATAAGCACAATATATTACATATATTACACCACACGAATACAACTATCTTATTCCGACTCGCTTGTTTCTTCTTATTCGGTTTTGGTTCATTTTGCCAAGTTTCTAGGGATATATGATGTTCCCCTAATACGAGCCGTCGTTTTCCACATTGGTTTAGAAAAACCTGGTGGTTTAGAGGTTCTCGGGTCATTATTACAACTTAAGGACTTCGGGGGTTGACGATACATATAAAGTTCATCGGGGTTGCAATTAGATTTCTCTATTTTTATGCCCTTTCCCTTATTATTTTCTTTTGCCTTTTTAAATTCAGTTGGGGTAATTTCTATAACATCACCGGAATTCTCGTCGGAATTCGATTCATCGGAGAATTGGTAATCCTCCCAATATTTTGCTTCCTTGGCGGAAACACCATTGACCATAATTAACCTTGGTCGGTTGGTTGAGGATTTTCTTTTACTTAACCGTTTTATTATTTCCCCCACCGGTTCTATTTCTTCATCCGGTTTCGATTCTTCTTCCGGTTCCGATTCTTCTTCCGGTTCCGACTCTTCTTCCGGTTCTTCTTCGGGAACTTGTGAATCAGTCCACGAATCATTCCAATTTACATTTGACTCTTCATTATTATTAGGTGAGTCAATGGGACTTGTTCTAGAGGTAGACATCTATCACATAATATCAAACGCGTTAAGAGATTAATATATCACATAATATTCACATGTTAAAAATATATAGTTTCCAACAAAATTTGTTAAGCAATCATTTTTCAAGTAAACACGGTCGAAGTCCAGACTCACTAATGCATCCTAACAAACTCGATAAGACACACTAATGCAAAATTCTGGTTCTCTAAGACCAACGCTCTAATACCAACTGAAATGTCCCGTTCTTATTGATTAAAAACGTTCCATATTAATTGATTTCGTTGCGAGGTTTTGACCTCTATATGAGACGTTTTTCAAAGACTGCATTCATTTTAAAACAAACCATGACCTTTATTTCATCAATAAAGGTTTAAAAAGCTTTATATAGATTATCAAATAATGATAATCTAAAATATCCTGTTTACACACGACCATTACATAATGGTTTACAATACAAATATGTTACAACAAAATAAGTTTCTTTAATGCAGTTTTTACACAATATCATACAAGCATGGACTCCAAATCTCGTCCTTATTTAAGTATGCGACAGCGGAAGCTCTTAATAATCACCTGAGAATAAACATGCTTAAAACGTCAACAAAAATGTTGGTGAGTTATAGGTTTAACCTATATTTATCAAATCATAACAATAGACCACAAGATTTCATATTTCAATACACATCCCATACATAGAGATAAAAATCATTCATATGGTGAACACCTGGTAACCGACATTAACAAGAT
The DNA here is from genome assembly GCF_046630445.1 of Rutidosis leptorrhynchoides. NCBI lineage: Eukaryota > Viridiplantae > Streptophyta > Magnoliopsida > Asterales > Asteraceae > Rutidosis > Rutidosis leptorrhynchoides. The sequence goes on along the minus strand of NC_092343.1, from coordinate 268,634,270 downwards.
GCATATATAAGAATATCCCCATCATTCCGGGACACCCTTCGGATATGATATAAATTTCGAAGTACTAAAGCATCCGGTACTTTGGATGGGGTTTGTTAGGCCCAATAGATCTATCTTTAGGACTCGCGTCAATTAGGGTGTCTGTTCCCTAATTCTTAGATTACCAGACTTAATAAAAAGGGGCATATTCGATTTCGATAATTCAACCATAGAATGTAGTTTCACGTACTTGTGTCTATTTTGTAAATCATTTATAAAACCTGCATGTATTCTCATCCCAAAAATATTAGATTTTAAAAGTGGGACTATAACTCACTTTCACAGATTTTTACTTCGTCGGGAAGTAAGACTTGGCCACTGGTTGATTCACGGACCTATAACAATATATATATATATATATATATATATATATATATATATATATATATATATATATATATATATATATATATATATATATATATATATATATATATATATATATATATATATATATATATATATATATATTAAAGTATGTTCAAAATATATTTACAACACTTTTAATATATTTTGGTGTTTTAAGTTTATTAAGTCAGCTGTCCTCGTTAGTAACCTACAACTAGTTGTCCACAGTTAGATGTACAGAAATAAATCGATAAATATTATCTTGAATCAATCCACGACCCAGTGTATACGTATCTCAGTATTGATCACAACTCAAACTATATATATTTTGGAATCAACTTCAACCCTGTATAGCTAACTCCAACATTCACATATAGAGTGTCTATGGTTGTTCCGAAATATATATAGATGTGTCGACATGATAGGTCGAAACATTGTATACGTGTCTATGGTATCTCAAGATTACATAATATACAATACAAGTTGATTAAGTTATGGTTGGAATAGATTTGTTACCAATTTTCACGTAGCTAAAATGAGAAAAATTATCCAATCTTGTTTTACCCATAACTTCTTCATTTTAAATCCGTTTTGAGTGAATCAAATTGCTATGGTTTCATATTGAACTCTATTTTATGAATCTATACAGAAAAAGTATAGGTTCATAGTCTGAAAAATAATTTACAAGTCATTTTTGTAAAGGTAGTCATTTCAGTCGAAAGAACGACGTCTAGATGACCATTTTAGAAAACATACTTCCACTTTGAGTTTAACCATAATTTTTGGATATAGTTTCATGTTCATAATAAAAATCATTTTCTCAAAATAACAACTTTTAAATCAAAGTTTATCATAGTTTTTAATTAACTAACCCAAAACAGCCCGCGGTGTTACTACGATGGCGTAAATCCGGTTTTACGGTGTTTTCGTGTTTTCAGGTTTTAAATCATTAATTTAGCATATCATATAGATATAGAACATGTGTTTAGTTGATTTTAAAAGTCAAGTTAGAAGGATTAACTTTTGTTTGCGAACAAGTTTAGAATTAACTAAACTATGTTCTAGTGATTACAAGTTTAAACCTTCGAATAAGATAGCTTTATATGTATGAATCGAATGATGTTATGAACATCATTACTACCTTAAGTTCCTTGGATAAACCTACTAGAAAAGAGAAAAATGGATCTAGCTTCAACGGATCCTTGGATGGCTCGAAGTTCTTGAAGCAGAATCATGACACGAAAACAAGTTCAAGTAAGATCATCACTTGAAATAAGATTGTTATAGTTATAGAAATTGAACCAAAGTTTGAATATGATTATTACCTTGTATTAGAATGATAACCTACTGTAATAAACAAAGATTTCTTGAGGTTGGATGATCACCTTACAAGATTGGAAGTGGGCTAGCAAACTTGAAAGTATTCTTGATTTTATGTAACTAGAACTTGTAGAATTTATGAAGAACACTTAGAACTTGAAGATAGAACTTGAGAGAGATCAATTAGATGAAGAAAATTGAAGAATGAAAGTGTTTGTAGGTGTTTTTGGTCGTTGGTGTATGGATTAGATATAAAGGATATGTAATTTTGTTTTCATGTAAATAAGTCATGAATGATTACTCATATTTTTGTAATTTTATAAGATATTTCATGCTAGTTGCCAAATGATGGTTCCCACATGTGTTAGGTGACTCACATGGGCTGCTAAGAGCTGATCATTGGAGTGTATATACCAATAGTACATACATCTAAAAGCTGTGTATTGTATGAGTACGAATACGTGTGCATACGAGTAGAATTGTTGATGAAACTGAACGAGGATGTAATTGTAAGCATTTTTGTTAAGTAGAAGTATTTTGATAAGTGTCTTGAAGTCTTTAAAAAGTGTATGAATACATATTAAAACACTACATGTATATACATTTTAACTGAGTCGTTAAGTCATCGTTAGTCGTTACATGTAAATGTTGTTTTGAAACCTTTAGGTTAACGATCTGGTTAAATGTTGTTAACCCAATGTTTATAATATCAAAAGAGATTTTAAATTATTATATTATCATGATATTATGATGTACGAATATCTCTTAATATGATATATATACATTAAATGTCTTTACAATGATAATCGTTACATATATGTCTCGTTTAAAAATCATTAAGTTAGTAGTCTTGTTTTTACATATGTAGTTCATTGTTAATATACTTAATGATATATTTACTTATTATAGTATCATGTTAACTATATATATATCCATATATATGTCATCATATAGTTTTTACAAGTTTTAACGTTCGTGAATCACCGGTCAACTTGGGTGGTATACCAATATATGAAACATATTTCAATTAATCAAGTCTTAACAAGTTTGATTGCTTAACATGTTGGAAACATTTAATCATGTAAATATCAATCTCAATTAATATATATAAACATGGAAAAGTTCGGGTCACTACAGTACCTACCCGTTAAATAAATTTCGTCCCGAAATTTTAAGCTGTTGAAGGTGTTGACGAATCTTCTGGAAATAGATGCGGGTATTTCTTCTTCATCTGATCTTCATGCTCCCAGGTGAACTCGGGTCCTCTACGAGCATTCCATCGAACCTTAACAATTGGTATCTTGTTTTGCTTAAGTCTTTTAACCTCACGATCCATTATTTCGACGGGTTCTTCGATGAATTGAAGTTTTTCGTTGATTTGGATTTCATCTAACTGAATAGTGAGATCTTCTTTAGCAAAACATTTCTTCAAATTCGAGACGTGGAAAGTGTTATGTACAGCCGCGAGTTGTTGAGGTAACTCAAGTCGGTAAGCTACTGGTCCGACACGATCAATAATCTTGAATGGTCCAATATACCTTGGATTTAATTTACCTCGTTTACCAAATCGAACAACGCCTTTCCAAGGTGCAACTTTAAGCATGACCATCTCTTCAATTTCAAATTCTATATCTTTTCTTTTAATGTCAGCGTAGCTCTTTTAATGTCAGCGTAGCTCTTTTGTCGACTTTGGCAGGAAGTGTGCTGATTTGGTGAGACGATCAACTATTACCCAAATAGTATCAAAACTACTTGCAGTCCTTGGCAATTTAGTGATGAAATCCATGGTAATATTTTCCCATTTCCATTCCGGGATTTCGGGTTGTTGAAGTAGACCTGATGGTTTCTGATGCTCAGCTTTGACCTTAGAACACGTCAAACATTCTCCTACGTATTTAGCAACATCAGCTTTCATACCCGGCCACCAAAAATGTTTCTTGAGATCCTTGTACATCTTCCCCGTTCCAGGATGTATTGAGTATCTGGTTTTATGAGCTTCTCTAAGTACCATTTCTCTCATATCTCCAAATTTTGGTACCCAAATCCTTTCAGCCCTATACCGGGTTCCGTCTTCCCGAATATTAAGATGCTTCTCCGATCCTTTGGGTATTTCATCCTTTAAATTTCCCTCTTTTAAAACTCCTTGTTGCGCCTCCTTTATTTGAGTAGTAAGGTTATTATGAATCATTATATTCATAGATTTTACTCGAATGGGTTCTCTGTCCTTCCTGCTCAAGGCATCGGCTACCACATTTGCCTTCCCCGGGTGGTAACGAATCTCAAAGTCGTAATCATTCAATAATTCAATCCACCTACGCTGCCTCATATTCAGTTGTTTCTGATTAAATATGTGTTGAAGGCTTTTGTGGTCGGTATATATAATACTTTTGACCCCATATAAGTAGTGCCTCCAAGTCTTTAATGCAAAAACAACCGCGCCTAATTCCAAATCATGCGTCGTATAATTTTGCTCGTGAATCTTCAATTGTCTAGATGCATAAGCAATCACCTTCGTTCGTTGCATTAATACACAACCGAGACCTTGCTTTGATGCGTCACAATAAATCACAAAATCATCATTCCCTTCAGGCAATGACAATATAGGTGCCGTAGTTAGCTTTTTCTTCAATAACTGAAACGCTTTCTCTTGTTCATCATTCCATTCAAATTTCTTCCCTTTATGCGTTAATGCAGTCAAGGGTTTTGCTATTCTAGAAAAGTCTTGGATGAACCTTCTATAGTAACCGGCTAGTCCTAAAAACTGGCGTATGTGTTTCGGAGTTTTCGGGGTTTCCCAGTTTTCAACAGTTTCTATCTTTGCCGGATCCACCTTAATACCTTCTTTGTTCACTATGTGACCGAAGAATTGAACTTCTTCCAACCAAAATGCACACTTTGAAAACTTAGCGTACAATTCTTCTTTCCTCAATACTTCTAACACCTTTCTCAAATGTTCACTGTGTTCTTGGTCATTCTTTGAGTAAATAAGTATGTCATCAATGAAAACAATGACAAACTTGTCAAGGTATGGTCCACACACTCGGTTCATAAGGTCCATGAACACAGCTGGTGCATTAGTTAAACCAAACGGCATGACCATAAACTCGTAATGACCGTAACGTGTTCTGAAAGCAGTCTTTGGAATATCATCTTCTTTCACCCGCATTTGATGATACCCGGAATGTAAGTCAATCTTTGAATAAACAGACGAGCCTTGTAGTTGATCAAATAAGTTGTCGATTATCGGTAGTGGGTAGCGGTTCTTGATGGTAAGTTTGTTCAACTCTCGGTAGTCGATACACAACCTGAATGTACCATCTTTCTTCTTGACAAACAAAACAGGAGCTCCCTACGGTGATGTGCTTGGTCGAATGAAACCACGCTCTAAAAGTTCTTGTAATTGGCTTTGCAGTTCTTTCATCTCGCTGGGTGCGAGTCTGTAAGGAGCACGAGCTATTGGTGCAGCTCCTGGTACAAGATCTATTTGAAATTCAACGGATCGATGTGGGGGTAATCCCGGTAATTCTTTCGGAAATACATCGGGAAATTCTTTTACAATGGGAACATCATTGATGCTCTTTTCTTCAGTTTGTACTTTCTCGACGTGTGCTAGAACAGCATAGCAACCTTTTCTTATTAGTTTTTGTGCCTTCAAATTACTAATAAGATGTAGCTTCGTGTTGCCCTTTTCTCCGTACACCATTAAGGGTTTTCCTTTTTCTCGTATAATGCGAATTGCATTTTTGTAACAAACGATCTCTGCTTTCACTTCTTTCAACCAGTCCATACCGATTATCACATCAAAACTTCCTAACTCTACTGGTATCAAATCAATCTTAAATGTTTCGCTAACCAGTTTAATTTCTCGATTCCTACATATATTATCTGCTGAAATTAATTTACCATTTGCTAATTCGAGTAAAAATTTACTATCCAAAGGCGTCAATGGACAACTTAATTTAGCACAAAAATCTCTACTCATATAGCTTCTATCTGCACCCGAATCAAATAAAACGTAAGCAGATTTATTGTCAATAAGAAACGTACCCGTAACAAGCTCCGAGTCTTCCTGTGCCTCTGCCTCATTAATATTGAAAACTCTTCCGCGGCCTTGTCCATTCGTGTTCTCCTGGTTCGGACAATTTCTAATAATGTGGCCCGGTTTTCCACATTTATAACAAACTACATTGGCATAACTTGCTCCGACACTACTTGCTCGGCCATTACTCGTTCCGACACCATTTGTTCCTTTCGTTCTATTAACCCCTGGTCCGTAGACCTCACACTTTGCCGCGCTATGACCATTTCTTTTACACTTGTTGAAAAATTTGGTGCAGAACCCCGAGTGATACTTTTCACACCTTTGGCATAGCTGCTTCTGATTGTTGTTGTTGTTGTGGTTATTATTGTTGTTGGGATGATTGTTGTAGTTGCTGTTGTTGTTGTTGTTGTTGTTGTTGTTGGGCCATTTGTTGTAGTTGCGATTGATGTTGCGATTGTTGGGATAATTGTTGCGATTATTGTTGTAATTGCTGTTGTTGTTGTATTGGTGATTCTTATCACCGTTTTCCTCCCACTTTCTTTTGACTTGCTTCACATTGGCCTCTTCAGCAGTCTGTTCTTTAATTCTTTCTTCAATCTGGTTCACTAGTTTGTGAGCCATTCTACATGCCTGTTGTATGGAGGCGGGCTCGTGTGAACTTATATCTTCTTGGATTCTTTCCGGTAATCCTTTCACAAACGCGTCGATCTTCTCCTCCTCATCTTTGAATGCTCCCGGACACAATAGGCACAATTCTGTGAATCGTCTTTCGTACGTGGTAATATCAAATCCTTGGGTTCGTAACCCTCTAAGTTCTGTCTTGAGCTTATTGACCTCGGTTCTGGGACGGTACTTCTCATTCATCAAGTGCTTGAATGCTGACCACGGTAGTGCGTACGCATCGTCTTGTCCCACTTGCTCTAGATAGGTATTCCACCATGTTAACGCAGAACCTGTGAAGGTATGCGTAGCGTACTTCACTTTGTCCTCTTCATTACACTTACTTATGGCAAACACCGATTCGACCTTCTCGGTCCACCGTTTCAATCCGATCGGTCCTTCGGTTCCATCAAATTCCAAAGGTTTGCAGGCAGTGAATTCTTTGTAGGTGCATCCTACACGATTTCCTATACTGCTAGATCCAAGGTTATTGTTGATATGTAGCGCAGCCTGTACTGCGGCTATGTTTGAAGCTAGAAAAGTACGGAATTCCTCTTCATTCATATTCACGGTGTGTCGAGTAGTCGGTGCCATTTCCTTCAAAATAGTCAAATGGAACAAGTTAATCATACAGAATATTAAGAGTAGTTAATAGTATTTCGTAGCATAATATGAACTCATTTATAAAAGCTTTTTCTTCATATTAGCATTTTATAAGTTTAAATTCGGGTAGTACCTACCCATTAAGTTCATACTTAGTAGCTAATATACAATTCAACTACTACAATTCTATATGAAAAACTGATTATAATAATATTTCGCGTTCAAACTTTTACACAATATTTTACAAACTTACAATACCGCTTATTTTACATATAGCATGAAATATAGCACACAATAAATTTGATACAAGATGGTTGTGAAGATAATTCTAGCTAGTACACAAGTCGTTCAGCAAAGGCAATAAAGACACGTAATTCATACATCCAGAAACAAGTCATGCATTCTGGTTTTACTAGGACTACTTCCCATCCTTGGTCTTGTGGAACATAACCGTTATGGCCGTTGATAAGACAGCGTGTTGTAATGTCGTCAAAGGGACGAGGGTTACGTAATGTCCAACAGTCCCGTAACAATCTAAAAACCTCATTTCTTACCCCAATTACCGACTCCGTCACTTGTGGGAACGTTTTGTTTAATAGTTATAGCCCGATGTTCTTGTTCTTACTTTGGTGAGAAGCGAACATTACTAATCCGTAAGCATAACATGCTTCTTTATGTTGTATGTTAGCCGCTTTTTCTAAATCACGAAGTCCAATATTCGGATATATTGAGTCAAAATAATTTCTTAACCCATTGCGTAAAATAGCATTTGGGTTCCCCACAATATATGCGTCAAAGTAAACACATCGTAATTTATGGATTTCCCAATGTGATATCCCCCATCTTTCGAACGAAAGCCTTTTATAAACCAAGGCATTCTTGGAACGTTCTTCGAATGTCTTACAAACTGATCTCGCCTTAAATAGTTGTGCTGAAGAATTCTGACCGACTCTAGACAAGATTTCATCAATCATGTCTCCGGGTAGGTCTCTTAAAATATTGGGTTGTCTATCCATTTTGTTTTTATACTGTAAAATAGACAAGAGTTAGATTCATAAAAAAAAATACTTATTAATACAAGCAATTTTTACATATATCATAAAGCATAAGCACACTATATTACATATATTACACCACACGAATACAACTATATTATTCCGACTCGCTTGTTTCTTCTTCTTCGGTTTTGGTTCGTTTTGCCAAGTTTCTAGGGATATATGATGTTTCCCTAATACTAGCTGTTATTTTCCACAACGGTTTAGAAAAACCTGGTGGTTTAGAGGTTCCTGGGTCATTGTTACAACTTAAGGACTTCGGGGGTTGACGATACATATAAAGTTCATCGGGGTTGGAATTAGATTTCTCTATTTTTATGCCCTTTCCCTTATTATTTTCTTTTGCCTTTTTAAATTCAGTTGGGGTAATTTCTATAACATCATCGGAATTCTCGTCGAAATCCGATTCATCGGAGAATTGGTAATCCTCCCAATATTTTGCTTCCTTGGCGGAAACACCATTGACCATAATTAACCTTGGTCGGTTGGTTGAGGATTTTCTTTTACTTAATCGTTTTATTATTTCCCCCACCGGTTTTATTTCTTCATCCGGTTCCGATTCTTCTTCCGGTTCTGACTCTTCTTCCGGTTCCTCTTCGGGAACTTGTGAATCAGTCCACGAATCATTCCAATTTACATTTGACTCTTCATTATTATTAGGTGAGTCAATGGGACTTGTTCTAGAGGTAGACATCTATCACATAATATCAAACGCGTTAAGAGATTAATATATCACATAATATTCACATGTTAAAAATATATAGTTTCCAACAAAATTTGTTAAGCAATCATTTTTCAAGTAAACACGGTCGAAGTCCAGACTCACTAATGCATCCTAACAAACTCGATAAGACACACTAATGCAAAATTCTGGTTCTCTAAGACCAACGCTCTGATACCAACTGAAATGTCCCGTTCTTATTGATTAAAAACGTTCCATATTAATTGATTTCGTTGCGAGGTTTTGACCTCTATATGAGACGTTTTTCAAAGACTGCATTCATTTTAAAACAAACCATAACCTTTATTTCATCAATAAAGGTTTAAAAAGCTTTATGTAGATTATCAAATAATGATAATCTAAAATATCCTGCTTACACACGACCATTACATAATGGTTTACAATACAAATATGTTACAACAAAATAAGTTTCTTGAATGCAGTTTTTTTCACAATATCATACAAGCATGGACTCCAAATCTCGTCCTTATTTAAGTATGCGACAGCGGAAGCTCTTAATAATCACCTGAGAATAAACATGCTTAAAACGTCAACAAAAATGTTGGTGAGTTATAGGTTTAACCTATATATATCAAATCATAATAATAGACCACAAGATTTCATATTTCAATACACATCCCATACATAGAGATAAAAATTATTCATATGGTGAACACCTGGTAACCGACATTAACAAGATGCATATATAAGAATATCCCCATCATTCCGGGACACCCTTCGGATATGATATAAATTTCGAAGTACTAAAGCATCCGGTACTTTGGATGGGGTTTGTTAAGCCCAATAGATCTATCTTTAGGATTCGCGTCAATTAGGGTGTCTGTTCCCTAATTCTTAGATTACCAGACTTAATAAAAAGGGGCATATTCGATTTCGATAATTCAACCATAGAATGTAGTTTCACGTACTTGTATCTATTTTGTAAATCATTTATAAAACCTGCATGTATTCTCATCCCAAAAATATTAGATTTTAAAAGTGGGACTATAACTCACTTTCACAGATTTTTACTTCGTCGGGAATTAAGACTTGGCTACTGGTTGATTCACGAACCTATAACAATATATATATATATATATATATATATATATATATATATATATATATATATATATATATATATATATATATATATATATATATATATATATATATATATATATATATATATATATATATGATTCACGAACCTATAACAATATATATATATGTATCAAAGTATGTTCAAAATATATTTACAACACTTTTAATATATTTTGGTGTTTTAAGTTTATTAAGTCAGCTGTCCTCGTTAGTAACCTACAACTAGTTGTCCACAGTTAGATGTACAGAAATAAATCGATAAATATTATCTTGAATCAATCCACGACCCAGTGTATACGTATCTCAGTATTGATCACAACTCAAATTATATATATTTTGGAATCAACCTCAACCCTGTATAGCTAACTCTAACATTCACATATAGAGTGTCTATGGTTGTTCCGAAATATATATAGATGTGTCGACATGATAGGTCGAAACATTGTATACGTGTCTATGGTATCTCAAGATTACATAATATACAATACAAGTTGATTAAGTTATGGTTGGAATAGATTTGTTACCAATTTTCACGTTGCTAAAATGAGAAAAATTATCCAATCTTATTTTACCCATAACTTCTTCATTTTAAATCCGTTTTGAGTGAATCAAATTGCTATGGTTTCATATTGAACTCTATTTTATGAATCTAAACAGAAAAAGTATAGGTTTATAGTCGGAAAAATAAGTTACAAGTCATTTTTGTAAAGGTAGTCATTTCAGTCGAAAGAACGACGTCTAGATGACCATTTTAGAAAACATACTTCCACTTTGAGTTTAACCATAATTTTTGGATATAGTTTCATGTTCATAATAAAAATCATTTTCTCAAAATAACAACTTTTAAATCAAAGTTTATCATAGTTTTTAATTAACTAACCCAAAACAGCCCGCGGTGTTACTACGATGGCGTAAATCCGGTTTTACGGTGTTTTTCGTGTTTTCAGGTTTTAAATCATTAAGTTAGCATATCATATAGATATAGAACATGTGTTTAGTTGATTTTAAAAGTCAAGTTAGAAGGATTAACTTTTGTTTGCGAACAAGTTTAGAATTAACTAAACTATGTTCTAGTGATTACAAGTTTAAACCTTCGAATAAGATAGCTTTATATGTATGAATCGAATGATGTTATGAACATCATTACTACCTTAAGTTCCTTGGATAAACCTACTGGAAAATATAAAAATGGATCTAGCTTCAACGGATCCTTGGATGGCTCGAAGTTCTTGAAGCAGAATCATGACACGAAAACAAGTTCAAGTAAGATCATCACTTGAAATAAGATTGTTATAGTTATAGAAATTGAACCAAAGTTTGAATATTATTATTACCTTGTATTAGAATGATAACCTACTGTAAGAAACAAAGATTTCTTGAGGTTGGATGATCAACTTACAAGATTGGAAGTGGGCTAGCAAACTTGAAAGTATTCTTGATTTTATGTAACTAGAACTTGTAGAATTTATGAAGAACACTTAGAACTTGAAGATAGAACTTGAGAGAGATCAATTAGATGAAGAAAATTGAAGAATGAAAGTGTTTGTAGGTGTTTTTGGTCGTTGGTGTATGGATTAGATATAAAGGATATGTAATTTTGTTTTCATGTAAATAAGTCATGAATGATTACTCATATTTTTGTAATTTTATGAGATATTTCATGCTAGTTGCCAAATGATGGTTCCCACATGTGTTAGGTGACTCACATGGGCTGCTAAGAGCTGATCATTGGAGTGTATATACCAATAGTACATACATCTAAAAGCTGTGTATTGTACCAGTACGAATACGTGTGCATACGAGTAGAATTGTTGATGAAACTGAACGAGGATGTAATTGTAAGTATTTTTGTTAAGTAGAAGTATTTTGATAAGTGTCTTGAAGTCTTTCAAAAGTGTATGAATACATATTAAAACACTACATGTATATACATTTTAACTGAGTCGTTAAGTCATCGTTAGTCGTTACATGTAAATGTTGTTTTGAAACCTTTAGGTTAACGATCTGGTTAAATGTTGTTAACCCAATGTTTATAATATCAAAAGAGATTTTAAATTATTATATTATCATGATATTATGATGTACGAATATCTCTTAATATGATATATATACATTAAATGTCTTTACAATGATAATCGTTACATATATGTCTCGTTTAAAAATCATTAAGTTAGTAGTCTTGTTTTTACATATGTAGTTCATTGTTAATATACTTAATGATATGTTTACTTATCATAGTATCATGTTAACTATATATATATCCATATATATGTCATCATATAGTTTTTACAAGTTTTAACGTTCGTGAATAACTTGGGTGGTCAATTGTCTATATGAAACATATTTCAATTAATCAAGTCTTAACAAGTTTGATTGCTTAACATGTTGGAAACATTTAATCATGTAAATATCAATCTCAATTAATATATATAAACATGGAAAAGTTCGGGTCACTACAGTCAAAACCTCGCGATGAAATTAATTAATATGGAACGTTTATAATCAATATGAACGGGACATTTCAGTTGGTATCAGAGCGTTGGTCTTAGAGAACCAGAATTTTGCATTAGTGTGTCTTACCGAGTTTGTTAGGATGCATTAGTGAGTCTGGACTTCGACCGTGTTTTTCTTCAAAAACGATTGCTTAACATTTTTTGTTGGAAACTATATATTATTAACATGTAAATATATTAATCTATTAACGTGTTTGATATTGTGTGATAGATGGCTACCTCTAGTACAAATCTCATTGACTCACCTAATAATAATGAAGAGTCGAATATACTTGGGAAGATTCACAAATTCCCGAAGAGGAACCGGAAGAGGAGGAACCGGAAGAAGAGGAACCAGAAGAGGTGGAACCGGAAGAGGAGGAACCGGAAGAAGAAGAGGTTCCGGAGGAAGAAATATTGATACCTACAGTAAATCAATTCGAAGTTTTACCTCAAAAACCGCGCTGCGGAGCACCTGGGTCGCACCGCGACCTGTCTGCAGGTCTGATCCGTTTTAGCTTTTAAAAAGGGGATTTAGGGGAATTTTTCCACCCAACCTTACCCCTTTATTTCATTTTATTTTCTCTTTTCTTTCTCTCTTTTCTCTCAAATCCTAAAACCTTCTTATATTCAAAGTGTAAATCGGGTGTGAAGATTCATGATTCTATCTTTGGAGCAAGAAGAAACGTTGTTCTCCTCGTTCTTAGCTACAAGTAGATACTAGCGGTAAGTCCTAACTCCGAATTTCATTTTTGTGTTCATGTTTATATTTAGAGATTTTGATTGTATGATCTTGAGCAAAACCCCACTAGTTGTTAGATTGAAGATTTGAACTAGTAAATGGTGAGAAAAACCATTTTAGTAGGTTTAGGGTTGGATGATGAAATTGGTGAGTGGTAAACATGTTTAGGAGTTTAAATCACCAATTAACTTGTGTTGAAAGTGATTTGAAGTGTAAGTATGTATAATGAGTGTTTTGACTCGATTTTAGGTCAAAATGGGATTTTGTGTAAATGTCGAATTAAAATGTGTTCAAAGACTAAAAGAGGTGTATTTTGGTATTTCGGGAACGCGGAAAGTGGTCTCGTTAGTTTTGAACTTTCGAGTATCGTTAAAAGTGCAAAAAGGTGTAAATTACACTTTAGGTCAATTTGGGCGGGTCGTGAGTCCAAATGGGAGATTGGTTGATCAAACCTTGTTTAAAAGATGCTATTGGAACATAATCACAAGTTGATTGTGATTATGAGAAGTTCGGGCGAGATTTGACTTAGTCAAAGTTAGTCAAGTGTAAATAGTCGAAATTACACTTGTGATGTTTTAAGTCGAATAAGCTTAAGTTGTAGCTTATTTGCATGTATGATTTGCGTAGGTGATATACGTGAAGTCGGTGGAAGAATTTCAAGTTTACAAGTTACGCTTCTTCAAGTAATCAAGGTGAGTGGAATATTTATACATGTATGTATGTGGTTTATTTACTCGTGTGCGATGTGGGTCTTCGGTGCCACATCATGAGTATTATGTTGGTATGTGTCATAAGTCGGTGACTTATTTGTTGGTATGATGGGATGAGGACTACAAGTCGGTGATGTCTTGATAGGTAATTCACAAGTCGGTGATACCTCATGGTGGTTCACAAGTCGGTGGCCCCTTTTGTACTGGCGGGTGATTCACAAGTCGGTGACACCCTATAGTGCTTCACAAGTTGGTGACACTTAGTGGCGCTTCACAAGTTAGTGACGCTACATGGCGTTCACGATTCGGTGACCCATATGTATTGGTGGGGGATTCACAAGTTGGTGACACCCTTTGGTGATTCACAAGTCGGTGACACCTTATGATGACTCACAAGTCGGTGACATCATATGAGTGAGACTCGACGTTATTGGTCGTCTACAAGTCGGTAGTGCCATAGCCGGGAATGGTTTGGTATGTTTATGCATTGTTATGATTTAGTATATTATTGTGGCGGTTTATATACTAATGTTGTTGATGTGGTGAAACTATACCTTTATTTATGAACGGATTTGAGCGATTTTGTTACACGAATTGTTTTATTATATATATGGTGTTTTAATGAATTTGGGTTGATTTCACACATATATAGACAACTAGTCCTATCCGCGTAGTTTAGTTTTATAGGAAACTCCGATTCGTTCCACAGGGAGATGGAGTGTTTAATGGTTTTTAATAGTCTTTGAAGTTAAACTAATTTAAAGGGGTTTTAGATTAGGAATTTATATTTAGCATAATAATAATAAAATATAACTTATTCTTAGATTAATTAAACTACTTATTAATTAAGATTACATGATTTATAATAGTTAACTTAAATGTGAACTAAATGAAATTATACTATTTACGATAAAACAATTGTATTACTGAATGGTAATAAATAAAACAATAACTTGCAATAAAACTAAATGATTAGGAATTTGTTTTAAACAATAAAATACAAATCTGTTTAAATTAACTAAATAATAAGTTTTAATTAAATTAAAGATGAATTAAAGATAATTATAATAATTAAACTAATTATAAATTAAATACTTTAAAAGTAATAATAAAAGATTTAATTAAAACTTGGATTTTAAACAGTATTCGTACCAGTACTGTTCTTGTACATACGCGTTTCACGTATCGATATACGCGTTCCGCGTATATTTTTGAAGATACGCGTTTCGTGTGAAGGTCTACACTATCCGCGTATGTTTTAATTGATGTGACAAAACAGTACGTATTAAACTGAAGTTTACTGATTTATATTTTTAATTTTTCTGTATAATAATACGTAAATAAATAATAATAATAATAATTTGCAATATATAAATGGGAGTGTTCACTTAAATGTTTCTCCTCTAGATCCGTGGATTGTTTTGAATTTAAGCTCTATTAAAATGTTATAGTATAAAACTTTATATTTTTCTTTCGAATATATAGAGTTACAACTAACTAAATTAAATCTAATTTTCATTTGATCTTATTTAGATAGTTAATATTTCCCAAGTATTTAAATTGAGACCCAATCTAGTTTTGACTTTCGCCAAAACCCAAATCATAACGGTTTCCCTTTTTACAATTTCACTATTATGTAACTAATGATGTTACCTAAACCACCGAACTTTATTTCTAAATTAGTATTAATAACTTATTCATAAGTTCGTCTAAATCACTTTTAATGTTGAAGCTTAATTTATATAAATAAAAATAACTTTCGTTATTTGAATCTAATAAATTAAGTGACAAGGGTTAAATATCTAAGTACATAATAATGGTTCTTTTAATTAGGAACAATGTTAAAAATAATTAAGTTACATTTTAATTTTTACAAATGATAACAATTCCTTTCACTAGGGGCTCTACATCTAAGCGAACACTATGGAAATTTAGCTACTCATTATACTATGGTAAACAAAAAAAAATAAATATACAAACATAATAATAACGATAAAAGTTGATAACGATAATTTTAATAGAATAAACTTACGAAAATCTTCACTTTCATTAACTTCAAACGGTAGAAAATTACAATAACACCCTTGCACTCGCACAATAATACCATTAATCATGAACAATACACCCTTAATATTGAAACTATCATAATTCTTGACCTTTGAGAATTAATATGGAACTGTACTAGATTATACGGAGTACTAAAAATACAAAGACATAAAAATAATTTAGTTGTGTTGATATCTCTCCTCTGCTCTCTATCTTTCTGTGTACTCTTTCTGTCTTGATGGTACTCCGTATTATAGCCTCTTGAGAACTAAAAAGTTGACCAATTATGCTGAATGCCCTCTCTAAAGTTTGATAAAGAATAAATAGAAAATTTGAGGCGTGCATAAAAGTTAGCCGACCCATGTGAAAATTAAATCTGAATCTGGACAGAACATTACGCGTTTCGCGTAGGAATTCACGCGATCCGCGTAAGAGTAACAACATTACGCATTTCACGTAGCTTTACACACGTTTCGCGTATGAGTAATCTGAGATCTGGAATTAGCCACAACATTACGCGTTCCGCGTAAAGGAGTACGCGTTCCGCGTAGGAGTAAACGACATTTTTCTTGTTTTTGTTCTCTGTTGATCCCTCTGTTGATTCCTTTGTGGACTTATACTAACTTGTACGATTTGTTTTAACTATTTTCTTCGGTTGATCGTTTGAAGACGTATAAGACTTGAAACTTTCGTTTTGAATCTTTTTTTTCTTTGATTACCTTTAACTTGCATATCACTTCACTTGTGTTCTTGAATTCGAATAAACATTTCTTGATATATATTTGATTTAAATTCATCATTTATTTTCTTTCTTCTAACTTTACTCCCGTGTATAATTTTAGTCGTTTTCTTTGTAAAATATGAACCGAATGTCTTCGTAAACGGTAAAATCCTATGAAATATAAATGACATTGTGTCGAAATATATGTATGTTTAAAGTAATATCAAAATACCTCACACTTGAACGTTGCTTGTCCTCAAGCAATTACATCTTTTAAATAGAATCGGAACATTACATATTTTTACATGTCGAAAATTAAATCACACAACACACGCCACACGAAATGAAAACACACGCTATATGGAATAAATTGGAAACACTACACAATATTTATTGGATCACACGCACACTACACGAAATGAAATTCTGATAACAGAAACAAAGTTAAAACTCGTGATTAAGGTTTAAAAATTTGGATCCTTAGGAAAAATTGGACCTTGTGAAAACGTTTTATGATTTTATAAAATGTCATGCTAGTTTTTACACTAGACACGTTTTCCGATTTTAACCTCAAATTCCGGTCGAGGGTAACTGAAAACCGTAGTCTCGGTCGAAGATTAGCAAGCTATCAGCCCCCATGATTGAAGTATCATGGAACTTGAAACCAAATGTCCAAAAAAAAAATGGTTTTACACAATATAGTTCATAAAATAGCATAAATTTTAGAAGAAACTTATATCGTGTCCAAATATCATCGGTGAACCGTGAGTTTGCACACCTCAATTTGTTATGGCATATGTATGTTGACCGCAGTCAACATAGATGCGGTTGATCTTTACGGAGATCATCCATCTGGGGATTATATTCATTAGTCTTAAAAGCTAATTTGCAATGTGCCCTCCAATTGTACGAGACAAATCCATCTCATGGTTAGGATAAGTCTGACCACCAAAAACCCTGTTTGATGCTGAGGTGAGATGGATTTTCAGCCGATGATAGAGATGACTTTTCAAGATTTTTCGTCAACCTACAGCTGTTCTGGACTACATCTTCTAACATAAGTTAGCAAGTGTGTCATTTTGGAAGACTTTACTTTCTTAAAGGATGGACTTAATTCATCCTTTATTACTCGTATCAATGGGATATTCAGGTTTATACATTCCAAAGCAATGATATCTGCAATAAACTTCATAGAAATATGTGATAAATGATTTTAAACATAATGGTTTTAAACATATGGGTTTATAAATCCTGTTATACTTGGTTTTCTTTTATAGGTTTTAATCAAATAAACTTATGTATTTTTAATGTATGGAGACAATAATTTCGGTTTTTGACACCTAATTTTTAATTGCTCGTAATTACCTTAAAAATTGACTAGATATATTTGTTTAAAAATTTTCAAAATTTTTCGTAAAAACCACCAAGTTATAAGTTCTCGAGAATTTATATATTCCCGTCCACACTTAAGATTATGTAATGCCCTCATTACATAAAATCAGATTAAATGTATAAATTTGAGAGGACAAAAAGTGTAAAGTATTTGGAACTTCCTTTGTTAAGTAATTGGACATTGTAAAATGTTTATCGTATGAACATATCCAATCCTCATATCACAATATAAATGTAGTTTTTCGTTATGTCGAATGCATCATAAGTACATGTCAACAAACATGTTAATCACACAAAAGATGGGGTTGTACTTTAGTAGTACAAAAATTTTACCCCACACTTAAAATTTTTGTATATATAAAAAAATTAAAAGTAAAAGTAAATACTTAACACACACCATAAAAATCATTTTTTTTACAAACAAGATAAAAAATAAATAAATAAATAAATTGTTTTAAAACTAAAAACTAGAAAAACGGCCATACTGGGCCTCCTTGATTTTCCTCTTCCTGTTGCTGTTGCTGCCGCTGTTCATTTTGACGTTGTTCCTCGTAAAAACGCCGATAGGCATTCTGACTTGCAGCTAGAGCAGCATTGGGGTCATAAGGTAGAGGGAGAGGATCACCGGGTGCTTGCCATGGGGTGTATGAAGGAAAGACTGAGGGTGCGTAATTCTGTGGGTTAGCTGCGTATAGATATGCCTGATGATGTGCCCACTCAAGTTGTGCTCCTTGGCCCCTTTGATCATATTCGATGTTTTCTAAAATATTACCCTGAGCTAGTTGGGTATTCCTTATGTCCCCTAATTGCCAAGACAAACTAGTGTACTCGTTTTCTGATCTCTGTCCCCAATTTTCATATGAGTTCCTTACATCTAAACTCAATGAATTAAACGAATTTTGTAACATATCGAAATCAGAAGTACCTACATTAGACGAACTAGCCTGATCTGGCTGTCTCCGTCTTCTCCTAGTATCTCGCTCAGGTTTATCATCTTCCTCCATAGGAGCGGGAGCAACAACTTATTGTCGTCTTAAACTACGTACCCCACCCCTCACTTGTATTGCTTTTGCCGTCTTATACACCTCCAATCCTAAAGTTCTAACAGCTTGATCTACCGGTATGATTGGAGGTTCTGATTCACTCGGGTCGAGTCCGAACCAGTTTCCTAAACAAGTGATATATGTGACGACCCGGGAATTTCCGACTAAATTTAAACTTAATCTTTATATGATTTCGATACGATAAGCAAAGTCTATAATGTCGAGTCTCGAAAACTTTGGAATTATTTACATGGATACACTTCAACCTTTGACCATCCCAGATGATACACGAACATTTGTGGGTAAAAAAATATGTAAATATATATGTAAAAACAAATTAATATTATATATATTGAAAGTTATAATATTAAAGATTCAATAAGTAATATAATTGATAGTAATATTATTAACATTAATTTCACTAATTTATCAATATTTGTATCATTAATATTATTATACAAGTATATATGAAATTTGATATGTACAAATATTAATAATAAAATTAGTATTATTATAATTATTAATTCTATTGTTATTATTATTATTATTATTCTTATTAGTATTTTGAAAATTCTATTAATAATTTTATTTTAGTTAATATTAGTACTTTATTATAAATATTAAGGTTTATAGATTATATAATCAAATATATAAAGCGATTTATATAGATACTTATAGATATATATTTTTAGATATATATAAATATATAAATATATATATATATATATATATATATATATATATACTTATATAAAATACAGAATTTTATACATAATAACATACGCAGAAATAAATATACATGTATATATATGGATAAATACATAAATTGCATATGTATTCAGTATCAATCGTTTTTCAACTTTATGGGAATTGATTTCTGTCCTCTGATGTTGTCACAATTAGTAAATTAATCACAGAAAGTTACAAATTCTGTTTGAAGTCCCAATCGATCGTACATATTAGTTGAAAAGCATAACCCGTGTTATTTTTTTATTTGTATTTATTTATTTGTTGTATCATTTTGATTCCTCCTGTCGTTACAACTAAAAATATAAATCAAACGAATTTGTATATGATTGGAAGAAAATCATAAAACAAACCACACCCAAAGTCTATTATTTCTTGTTTACTAATCGACCTCACTACCATTTTTCATCGATAGTCTCCATCCTTGTCACCTCGTTTGGCCACGACACTGTGATCATACAACAAACCACACCCGTCACCACCTCGTATAATCACCTTCACCTTGACCATCATTTCAACCGCCACTATATTCGAATCCACAACCAATCTTGTTGTTCGCATACTATCACTTCTATTTCTACTTCAGTTATTACGATCAACCATAACAACCACCATGTAGTACTTTCTTTCCTGGTTGTGAACCGTCACTCAAACACATCCCAAACTGCCACCTTCGGTTCATTCGTCACTGTTTACTGCTGCAGCTATTTTCCTGTGCAAACCGTCGCAAAACCATTTCACCAAATAAGCAATGAACCACCTTATCATATTTTTTTTTCTCTCTTCTTGAACTATAAACACGAAACACTATCATCACATCTTCTACTGATTCGTTCTCATGTTTCTGGTACGTAATAAAGCACGAGAAATAACATATATCTATGAGTGGCAACTGGTTATACACGAATATATAATGCAACGAATTTTTTTGTTGTTTGTTTCATGACCCACAACCCACTTGCTCAACAACTTGCGATTTCTCAAGTCATTACCTACTCGAATATTTTTTTTCATCAACCTGTCCCTACCTTATTTTGTGTTCCACGCATTACTTGTTACCTTTTCTTTTAGTAGTCGACAATTTAGAGTGGAGCTAAGGATCCAATATATAATATGGGACTTTAATAAGTGGAAGAGTGGGGTAAGTAGAAGGAACAATCCATCCACTATGGGCGACCAAAGGAATCCTAAGGTGATAATGTTCCATTAATAAATATAACTACAAGTAGTTGATAGTTCAAATGAAGCTTTAGTGAAATATAATAAACCCCAGGGAACTTTCGGTGGATTAAAATTGAGTTTGGCCGTGAGCATTAAATTGGGCCGAACATCAACCTGTTTCTTGTTGGACCGATGGCCTGCTGCGTTTTTCACTTGGGCCACAAGAACTCTTGGAAATCTTGACCCAATAACCGAATCAATAAGGTTGCTGTTTTTTGTTTTTTTTTATTTTCTATTCTAATCTCTTTATAGCAAAAAGAAAATGATGAAGAGATAGGTTTAGGAGGATGACGGGTTTAATGATGATGTTAGTAAGATATTGATAGTTGATGAATAAAAGATGGTAGATTTGATAATGATGATGAGTTGATTATGATAAAGATGATGAATGGTGAAAATGAGTATGATGATAAACGATCATAGGTTATGATCATGGAAGGTGATGAGTATGATCATTATGAAGGATGATTACGATGGTGAATGATATTAGGTGGTGATTGAATGATTATGAAAATGATACCACGATAGATTAAGATGAATTAGGTTAATTAGGTTTAAAAAGAAAGGAGTTAAGATATCATACGGGTTATATAGAATTAAACTAGAAAGTAAATCAGAAAATAGGAGACGGTTCAGTGGTTGGTACTGTTGTGCTTAACCGAGAGGTCGCGAGTTCGAGCCTAGGCAAAGGCGTATTATTAAAGGCTTGTTTCTTCAAAGGTTGTACTCTACAATTATTATGATTATGACTATTATTTTTTTTATGATTATTATTCTTATTATTGATATTATTAGGATTACTATTGTCATTATTATATAAATATTATTATTACAATTATTGTTAAAATATATATATATATATATATATATATATATATATATATATATATATATATATATATATATATATATATATATATCATTATTAGAAAATTATCATTTTTATTAAAAGATACAATTATTAATAAAAATATCCTTATTAGTAAAGTTATCATTATTTATTAAAATTATCATTTTTATTGAACTTATCATTTTTATTAAAATTATTATCATTATTACTTTTATCATTATTATTAATTTTATCATTATTATTATTACTAGAAATATCATGATTTTTATCATAATTAATATTATTTTTATATAACAAATATATATATATATATATATATATATATATATATATATATATATATATATATATATATATATATATATATATATATATATATATATATATATATATATATATATAACATATGATCTAAGATATAACATAAAATATGTGTTTTAAATGGAATTTAGTATAAATCTTATATAACTACAAAATATATATAAATAAGATATATTAACAATTGAAATTATAATATTTCAATTATATGTTTTAATAGAAATGCAATTAATATAGGTTCATGAATCCGAGGTCAACCTTACACTTATTCAATGATGTTATATGTATTTTTACTACAAAATACAGTATGGTGAGTTTCATTGATCCCCTTTTACTCTTTACATTTTTGGGGCTGAGAATACATGCAAATGTTTTATTAACTGTTTTACAATATTTATATGCGTGAGTTTCATTTGCTCCCTTTTTAAATGCTTTTGCAATATATATTTTTGGGACTGAGAATACATGCGCTGCTTTTATAAATGCTTTACGAAATAGACACAAGTAATCGAAACTGCATTCTATGGTTGGATTATCTAATCGAATATGCCCTTTTTATTAAGTCTGGTAATCTAAGAATTAGGGAACAGACACCCTAATTGATGCGAACTCTAAAGATAGATCTATCGGGCCCAACAAGCCCCATCCAAAGTACTGGATGCTTTAGTACTTTGAAATTTATATCATGTCCGAAGGAGGATCCCGGAATGATGAGGATATTCTTATATGTATATTGTGAATGTCGATTACCAGGTGTTCAATCCATATGAATGATTATTTTTGTCTCTATGCATGGGACGTATATTTATGAGAAATGAAAGTCTTGTGGTCTATTAAAATGATGGAAATGAATGATTATGATAAACTAATGAACTCACCAACCTTTTGGTTGACACTTTAAAGCATGTTTATTCTCAGGTACGAAAGAAATCTTCCGCTGTGCAATTGCACATTTTGAAGATATTTGGAGTCATTCATGACATATTTCAAAAGACGTTGCATTCGAGTCGTTGAGTTCATCAAGATTATTGTTAAGTAAATTATAGTTAGATATATTATGAAATGGTATGCATGCCGTCAACTTTTGATGTAATGAAAGATTAACTTTTCAAAAATGAATGCAATGTTTGTAAAATGTATCATATAGAGGTTAAGTACCTCGCGATGTAATCAACTGTTGTGAATCGTTTATAATCGATATGGACTATGTCCGGATGGATTAGGACGGGTCCTTTCAATATAGTGACCCCCCGACATGTCACTTGACCCTCTAGCACCTTTACCTACATGAGCCAAGAAGTAGGCAACTCCATAGGGTATACTAACAAAAGTCTCCCTATCTCTGATCACATCTAAATACCAAAGGTCAATATAATTAATTTTATCTGTATTACCAAATGACCTTTGGTTTATTGTGTTCGCTATAAATTTATGAATTATTCTAAACCGAACATCAATGATCTTTAGGTATGATTCTTGGCCAGTCTCATATGTATTTCTACGAGTAAAAGATTGACAAACTCTCCCAGAATCATAATTACCTGTATATCTAGCCCCAGTAGAAATATACTCCCTAAAACCAGGAGTCAACATCTCCTCGATGGTGTAAATCCCTAATGCGTTAGTCACGTCGCTTAGGGACATTCTTCTATCTACCCCACCCAGCCTAAATTGTAGAAAATTAGTATCATCGGTAGTTTCTGAGGGTATGCTCATTCTAACAGTAGAATAGAATTCTAAGCACCATTCTCTATATACAGGACTATTTAAACTAAACAACCTCTCAAAATCATTAAAAACCAAAGTTATCCCAAATTCGTTTGTGAAACTTTGGTTTAAAATCTCCCTTATTTGTGTATCTAGGTTGACTGGGTCTCCTAAGGGAGCCCAATCCACAATGTATACCGGAGAGGTATTTCTATGGATCAGAGAAAGTAAGTCCTTAACCTTTTGCACCCGTTGAGGTACATCATTAGGGAATCTCAGGTTCGGATGTAGGGTTTGGAGTTATTGTTCCATTTGTGGTGATACTTGTTCTTCTTTTTGTTGTTGGTTTACAGCTCTCATTCTAAATAATCCCTGCATAACATTTTAAAACAAGAAAATCGTCCCAATTGGGTGTGTTAATATTAGCAAGGAATCCATATTCAACATTCAAGCTTGTTTTCAACACCACATGAACCAATATTTCAACAACAATTAAAGTTTTACTTCTAAAAATTAAAACAAACAAAAATAAACCAAAAAATTCATAATCATAAATCAAGTTTCATAAACAAAGTTTAATTCACAAGTGGAAACATTCAATGAACTAAGCATATATAATTCAATTCAATCACATTGCGTGCATTCCAGCTTCCAAATAATCCTTAGCATCATTATAATTTATACTTGATTCATGTCAATAACAAAAATTATCAAATTTAGACTAAAAATAAAAATCACAAAATCAAAAAAATCAAACTCATGTTCAAAGGTTCTAACTACTATCAAAACAGTTAAAAACATCTAATTATAACTAAAATAACACACTTCAATAGCAATTCATCAATTTTCCCCAATATGTATAAACCCTAACTTTAAAATAATCAATTAAACATCAAATTCTCATGCTAATCAGGTTTAATATCATACTAACAACATAGTTATAGCATTAATCAAGCAAAATTCAACAATAACATGCATTAATTCGGATTAAAGCTATAAAATTAAATAATGAAAAATTTTGAAGAACAAGTGGTAAAATGGGTTTAGGACCCTTACCAATCTAGGCATGTTGAAAGATGAAAGAATTGGAGGAGATTGAGAGTGTTTATATTATTTTTGTAAGTGATTTTGGTTAATTTTGGGTTTTCCCTTCGTTCACAGCAGAAAAAAATAAAAATAAAATAAGAATGTGTGAAGGAGAAGAGCTGCTCGTTCAGATATGTGTTCTGAGAATTACGCGTTTCGCGTAGAAATACGCGTTTCGCGTAGTTTTTAATTCTACGCGTTTCGCGTGGAATCTTACACGTTTCGCGTAACCTTTAATCCCTTTTTTTTTAATTTTATATATATATATATATATATATATATATATATATATATATATATATATATATATATAAAACTTTATAAGTAATCAAATTTTTAAAATATCTTTTATAAATTTATATTTGTTTTAACAGAAATTTCGATTTTTATACCTAGTCTTTATCCGTTTATAAATTTTTAAAAATCAATTTATTAAATTTAATTCATTAAAAGTTAAATTTTTAATATTTTTCAAAAACAAATTTAAAAATAAAATAAAACACTCTATTTTTTTTTATTCAAATTTTTCAAATTTTTAATAAAATTTAAAGATTAACGCTTAAAATTTTAAAACAAGTACATGAAAAATAAAAATTAAATGAATTTAAAATACACTCTATTTTATATATATATATATATATATATATATATATATATATATATATATATATATATATATATATATATATATATATATATACTTTCAAACCAACTAATTTTCAAACTTAAAACTTTGTTTTCTATCAACTAGGTAGAGATAATCTCGGTTGTTACACCTATCATTACCCACGACAAAGTTTATAAGTTATATATTTTTACGGTTATTGATAAAAAAGTATAATTTTAGTAGAAATAATGTTTCTTTTGTTTTTTTTGTGGTTTACTATTTAAAAATATCTTATGAATCCAACAATAAATTTCGTGCAATTTGAAGAACGACAATTCAGTTGTTACACTTAACATTATCGTTTTCAATGAAAACAGGTTGAACTCAAGGTTCATCAATTTTAAATAGTAGGCCTTTTTAATAAAGACAAACAACAAGCAAATACAAACTAAAACATACCAAAACATAAACACAAAAATGCACAAACACACAATTGGCGAGAAAAAGATTTAGATGGTGAAACCGCGTCGACTCGTCTCATAGTAGAGTCGTACCATTTCGCCCCCCATGGCTTCGTAGGCTTAACCTCGTTGGTTTAAGAGGTTTTCCTCTGAACATTTAAAAGGCCCTTCTCGGCACAAAGTTACGTACTCGTAATTAGAGTCCGTTTGGTTCTTTGGGCAATTTTTGTAATGAGTCGGTTTTCCACATTTTACACACTTGCCCAAATGACGCGCTCGACGCTTCTTAGCTGATTTTGATTTGCCTTTTGCATAGTTTTTCTCATTAAGTTCTTGTCTTATTTCTTTTCTCGCCTGATCGCATCTACTCTTTATATTTAATACCACATCTCTCGGTAAAATATTATCGCACATCAAAAAGAAGTGGTCGTAGACATATTGATTGTGCATTTTGAAAATAAACAATAAATAAAAACGAAAAGAAAATAAAAAGGTAGAATGGAGGGAGAAGGCTAGTTCTTTAGTGTCTGGTAGGGAAAGACCGAACAAACCCCACTCTTAAAGATAAAAATAAAGATCGAGAATGGAGTTGAAAACCTTAAAGTTACCCCAAATTTATTTGTCCTTAGGGTAGAAGGTGATTTCGTCTCTTTCCGTAGTGTTGATTCCGTCAAAGTATAACTTGAGTCGATGACCATTTACCTTGAAAGTTCCACCGTTTTTGCTATATAACTCTGCATATCCAGATGGAAAAACCTGTTTTATTATATATGGCCCAGTCCACCGGGATCTAAGTTTCCCAGGTGAAAACTTAAAACGTGATTGGAAAACTAATACTTTATCCCCTTGTTCGAATTCTTTCCTTTCTTTTAATCGTGCATCGTGCCATCTCTTAGTTTTCTCTTTGTATGTTTTAGAGTTTTCATAAGCTTGTAGTCTTAATTCGTCCAATTCATTAAATTGTAAGAATCAGTTTTCTCTGACTTTCACAAGGTCAGTGTTACATTCTCTTAGAGCCCAATATGCCTTGCGTTCAACTTCGACAGGTAGATGACACGCCTTACCATAAATTAATCGGAAAGGTGTAGTACCAATGGGCGTTTTGAATGCTGTTCTAAATGCCCAAAGCGCATCATCTAACTTTCGATGCCAGATTTTAGGATTATTTTTAACCGTTCTTTCTAAAATTCGTTTAAGATCTCGATTTGTGTTTTCAACTTGGCCACTCGTTTGAGGGTGGTAAGAAGTTGAGAAACGGTGATTAACTCCGTACTTTTTAAGTACTTTCTCGAGTAATTGATTTGTAAAATGAGTTCCACGATCACTGATTAATGCTTTTGGAATCCCAAAACGTGAAAATAGGTTTTTTAGGAAGTTCAAAAAACACGAGCATCATTTGTGGGTAAAGCTTTTGCTTCGGCCCATTTAGAAACGTAGTCAACTGCCACAAGGATGTATTTGCATTTATTCGATGCGGGAAATGGACCCATGAAGTCAATACCCCAAATGTCAAATACTTCACATACAAGAATGCCTTTTTGTGGCATTTCGTCCCTTTTTGAGATGTTACCGGATCTTTGACATGCATCACATGTTTTAACCATGTGGTGTGCATCTTTGAAAATGGTTGGCCAATAAAAACCTGAGTCAAAGACCTTCTTAGCTGTATAGCTAGGTCCGAAATGACCACCCGCTGGGCCTTGATGACAGTGCTCCAATATTTGTTGAGCTTCTTTACCATATACGCATCGGCGGATAACTTGATCCGCTCCTATTCGAAAAAGATTAGGGTTTTCCCAGAAGTAAAATTTTAAATCAGCAAAGAATTTCTTCTTTTGCTGGTACGTTTGGTTTTTAATTAATACTCATGCAGCGAGATAGTTTGCAAAATCCGCAAACCATGGAACTTCAAATTCGGTTTCTATTCTCATTAGAAACTCATCGGGAAAAGTGTCATGAATAACTGACTCATCTAGTTTTTCTAAGTCGGGATTCTCAAGACGAGACAACAGCAGCGAGATTTTCAGCACCCTTTTTATCCTTGATTTCTATATCAAATTCTTGTAAGAGAAGAATCTAACGTATCAATCTAGGTTTTGCATCTTGTTTTTTTGAACAAGTACTTTAGGGCTGAATGATCGGTAAAAACAATCGTTTTGGATAACACAAGATTTGATCTAAATTTATCAAAAGCAAATACAATTGCAAGGAGTTCTTTTTCAGTAGTCGTATAGTTGAATAGTACTCCTGTTAGTTTTTTACTTGCATAATATATTGGTTGAAATTTGTTATCTTGGCGTTGTCCTAAAACGGCTCCTAGTGCTAAATCACTAGCATCACACATTAGTTCAAATGGTTTGGACCAATCGGGGGATACTATGATAGGTGCATTCGTAAGTTTATCTTTTAGAATGGAGAAAGCTTGTAAGCATTCGTCATTGAAGTCGAATGTACTATCTTTCTCAAGAAGTTTAGTCATGGGTCGAGCGATTTTGGAAAAGTCCTTTATGAATCGTCGATAGAATCCCGCATGACCTAAGAAACTACGAATTCCTTTAACGTTAGTTGGAGGAGGAAGCTTTGAGATTACATCGATCTTAGCTTTGTCTACTTCCATTCCATTTCGAGAAATCTTGTGTCCTAAAACAATGCCTTCCTTCACCATGAAGTGGCATTTTTCCCAATTTAAAACAAGATTTGATTCTTCACAACGAATTAACATTCGCTCGAGGTTTGAAAGGCATGAATCGAAGGAGTCTCCAAAAATAGAGAAATCGTCCATAAAGACTTCCATACTTCCTTCTATCATGTCGTGAAAGATTGCCATCATACACCTTTGAAAGGTGCCTGGCGCGTTGCATAATCCGAACGACATTCGTCGGTATGCGAAGGTACCAAATGGACAAGTAAAAGTTGTCTTGTCTTGGTCTTTTGGATCAATGGGAATTTGAAAATAACCGGAGAATCCATCAAGGAAACAATAGTACTCTTTTCCCGCTAAACGTTCTAGCATTTGGTCAATATAAGGAAGTGGGAAATGAGCTTTCCTTGTGGCGTCATTTAAACGAAGGTAGTCTATACAGACTCTCCAGCCAGTGACTGTTCTTGTAGGAACGAGTTCATTCTTATCATTAAGGATGACAGTTGTACCCCCTTTCTTGGGTACTACTTGAACAGGACTAACCCACGGGCTATTGGATATAGGGTATATTAACCCGGCATCAAGTAACTTGATAACCTCCTTCTTGACAACTTCTTTCATGTTAGGGTTTAACCTTCGTTGTCTTTGTACCACGGGTTTAAAATCTTCTTCCATTAGAATCTTATGAGTACAATAAGCGGGGTTAATCCCTGGAATATCGGTTGGTTTCCAAGCAATTGCTTTCTTGTGAGTTTTTAGAACGGACATTAACCTACTCTTTTCGTTATCGGAGAGTTTTGATGAAATTATAACAGGTAATTGTGACGTACCTTGGAGATAAGCATACTCCAAATGTTCCGGGAGTTCTTTAAGTTCCAAGGTGGGTGGTTCTTCCAAGGAAGATTTTATCTGGAACCTATTACCATCGGTAATTTCTTCAAAGGGTTCATCTTCCTTGGGAATTTCTTCCTCAACGCAATCTTCATCGATGACTACTTTCAACAATTCGTCAAGTTCAACCTCGACATCAAATTCATTACTCCCACTCATTGGGGTGAAGTTCGAGGTGTCGACATTTAGTAATTCTTGTAATTCTTTTTCAACACAACAATCAACAATGTCTACTTTATAGCATTCGTCATCGGAGGAGATAGGTTGTTTCATAGCTTTATCTATGTTTAAGGTAACTCTATCTTCCCCTACACCTAGACTAAGTTTTTTATCTTTAACACGCACAATCGCGTCAGCGGTATTTAGAAAAGGTCGCCCTAGAATTAGGGGAACCTTACTATCTTCTTCCATTTCAAGGACAACGAAATCAGCAGGGAAGATTAAATGATTAACTTTAACTGATAGGTTTTCGGCAATACCAATAGGATAGTTAAAAGTTCTATCGGCTAGGCGTATACACATCCTAGTTGGTTTTAGATCACCTAGGTTTAGTTTTAAGTACAAGGAGTGTGGCATAAGATTAATACGTGCCCCTAAGTCAGCTAATGCATCGTACATTACTGAATCTCCCATCAGACACGGAATAATGAAACTACCAGGATCTCCGAGTTTCGGTGGCATCTTTTGCTTTTGCAAAATTGCTGAGCATTCCTCATTGAGGAATGTGGTTGAAACTTCTTCATATTTACCTTTATCGGCTATGAGATCCTTGATAAACCTTCCATAATTTGGCATACCCGCAAGAACATCTACAAGTGGTACATTTATACAAATTTGCTTAATCATTTCGGCAAACTTGTTGTATTGTGCTTGTAATTTATCTTTCTTCAAACGTTGTGGATATGGAATTGGATGTTTGTATTCTTTTAATGGCGGTCGAGTTTTAGGTGCACTTGTGGTTGGCACTTTATCCTCTTCCACGGAAAAATATTTTTTATTTGGAATTGGAATAGAAATAGAAACATGAGGCTTTGGAACATCGAGGTTAACTGTTAACCCACTTCTCGTAGTTATGGAATTTACTTGCTCATTCTTTGTTTGACTGTTGTTGGGATTGACTTGAGTATTTGAGGGGAGAGCGCCTGGTGGTCTCTCTGCTAGTAACTGTGAGATCCTTCCAACATCTCTTTCTAAATTCTGTATCGTAGCTTGTTGATTTCGAATTTGCTGAGTTTGAAGTTCCGTACTTTGCTCGTGCTTAACCATAAAATCTCTCAAAATATCTTCTAAACCGGATTTCTTCTCGGGTTGTGGTTGTATAGGTGCTTGTGGTTGTGGTTGATTGTGTTGGAAATTATTTTGGTAATTTCGTTGAGGTTGATTTCGGTTGTTTAAGTGATTGTAACCCGGTGGTGCATTTCTTTGATTTTGATTTGAGAAATTCTGGTTATTTTGGTAAACCGGATTTCCTCCTTGGTAATTATTGTTTGAACCTGAAGGTCCTTCTATTTGGTAGCTGTTCATAGGAGGATATTTCCGGTTCATTACTTCAACCGTCAGAAAATCGTTGAAATTCATTTCACCTTTTCGCAAGTAACCTAAGAAATTTGCTTGCTCTTCCATTATTGTTTGATCACAATCTCTAGTAAGGTGAGGACCTTGGCATAATTCACACCCTACCCTAATAGCATGCATTTCCCTGGTTACCTTCTCAATTTGCCTTGCTTGATTTGCCATTTGAACTTTTAAAGCAGCGATTTCATCGTTGCCTTTAATACTAGCAACGGTTGATGATCTAGAGAATTCCATCTGTTGATGCCAATTATGAGAATGTGCTGCTATATCGGCAATGATTGTGTGCGCTTCTTCCGGCATTTTTTTCATGATTGATCCTCCTGCTGCAACATCTATATCCTTTCGAGTAGCCACATTGACTCCTTTATAGAATATTTAGACTTTTTGGAATGTATTCAACCCGTGTTGAGGACATACCCTAAGCATTTTATTGAATCGGGTCCAAGCTTCATAAAGAGTCTCATTAGGCTTTTGCTTGAAGTGATTTATATCACTTTGCAACTTTGCTGCTTTTGAAGCAGGGAAGAACTCTGATAAAAACTTGTCCATCATATCATTCCAATCTTCGATATAACCTTCTGGTAATGAGTCTAGCCAATCTCTTGCATCATCTTTTAACGACCATGAAAAGATTTTTAAATATGCGACTTCATCGGAGACATCTTTGATCTTGAATAGCTTGCAAATGCTTACAAAGTTACGAAGATGCTCATTAGCATCCTCATTGGAGCTCCACCGAATTGGCATGTATTAGTCACCATGTGGAGGAATTGACCCTTTATTTCAAAGCCGTCAGTCATCGTAGGTTGAATAATTGCGTGACCTTGACCTATTCTTGTTGCCTTCATTAATGCATCCATCGTTTGATTTGTAGCAGCCATCTCTTCTTCTTCTTTAATAACTGGCTCTATGATTGGTTGAATAACTGGTTCAGAGTTAGAATCCAATGAAAGTGATTCTAAACCCTCAGCGAGAGATTCTACTTCTTGAGCTCTTAAACGTTCGTGAAATTCCCTTTCGGGTTCAGGATATGAAGGAGTTAAATCAGTGTTGGAAGAACGTAAATTCATGCATTAATTTCTATTATGCAATCACAACACCAAAAGCTTTTCTAAGAATTGAATTCCTTCAAAAGGACCGAATAACATAAAAACAATGATAAAAACCTTTAAACAAACAGATTTTCCTTCTGATTTTGCTCACGTTTCGAATAGCCAAAAGATGCAGCAGAGGGGCAGGATTCGTTTGGTCCCAATATAATTGAGTACTGTTTGGCTCCAATAACCCAGTCCACGTACAAATCCAACTACTATTACGAATCAGAAAAATTATCAATTTATTTAACTGCCAACTCCCCGGCAGCGGCGCTGATAATGCTAAAAACGAACATATATTTCATAGCATTATTCCTCAAGAAAGACAAGCTTTTAGTTGCAATTGTCCTATTTACAAGTGATATTCGTTTAAATAATAAAAGGTGAAGACAAAAGGAAGATTTGACAAATTGAAGACGCAAACGACCAAAAAGCTCAAAAGTACAAAATACAATCAATGATGTTCCAATTATTGATAAGAAACGTCTCAAAATTACAAGAGTACAAGATTCAAAACGCAAAGTACAAGATATTAAATTATTCGCAAGGACGTTCGAAAATCCGGAACCGGGACCAGAGTCAACTCTCAACGCTCGACGCAACGGACTAAAAATTACAAGTCAACTATGCATATGAATATAATATAATATATAATTAATTCTTAAAATTAATATATATTATATTATATTTAAATAAACGTCGGCAGAAGAAAACAACCAAATGTGGCTCTCCCCAGCTGGCCATGCGATCGCATGGCCTGGAAGGCATAAATCCATGCGATCGCATGAGCATCTTTTCCAGATCACAAGCCTATAAAAATCGAGCTTTGGTGCACCATTTATCCATCCATAATATCAATCTCTCTATCTATATACATAATATATATATATATATATATTTATTATATTTTAATTTTAATTTTAATTTTAATTCTAATAATAAGGGTATGTTAGCAAATGTTGTAAGGGTGTAAGTCGAAATTCTGTACGTGTAATGCTACGCTATTTTTAATCATTGTAAGTTATGTTCAACCTTTTTAATTTAATGTCTCGTAGCTAAGTTATTATTA
Source organism: Rutidosis leptorrhynchoides (assembly GCF_046630445.1). NCBI lineage: Eukaryota > Viridiplantae > Streptophyta > Magnoliopsida > Asterales > Asteraceae > Rutidosis > Rutidosis leptorrhynchoides. Next base: position 268,600,965 of record NC_092343.1, on the reverse strand, counting down.
TGCTTATTTAAAACGAAGTAATCATGATGTTGGACTAATTACTAAAATTGGGTAATTGGGCTTTGTACTATAATTGGGGTTTGGACAAAAGAACGACACTTGTGGAAATTAGACTATGGGCTATTAATGGGCTTTATATTTGTTTAACTAAATGATAGTTTATTAATTTTAATATAAAGATTTACAATTAGACGTCCCTATAAATAACCATATACACTCGATCGGATACGATGGGCAGGGTATTTATATGTACGAATAATCGTTCATTTAACCGGACACGGGAATGGATTAATAACCACTAGAATTATTAAAACAGGGGTGAAATTATGTACAAGGACACTTGGCATAATTGATAACAAAGTATTAAAACCTTGGGTTACACGCAGTCGACATCCTGGTGTAATTATTAAACAAAGTATTAAAACCTTGTTACAGTTTAAGTCCCCAATTAGTTGGAATATTTAACTTCGGGTATAAGGATAATTTGACGAGGATACTCGCACTTTATATTTATGACTGATGGACTGTTATGGACAAAAACCAGACGGACATATTAAATAATCCAGGACAAAGGACAATTAACCCATGGGCATAAAACTAAAATCAATACGTCAAACATCATGATTACGGAAGTTTAAATAAGCATAATTCTTTTATTTCATATTTAATTTCCTTTATTTTATATTTAATTGCACTTCTAATTATCACACTTTTATTTATTGTTATTGTATTTAATTGCACTTTTAATTATCGTACTTTTTAATTATCGCAAGTTTATTTTATCGCACTTTTATTTATCGCAATTTCATTATCGTTATTTACTTTACGCTTTAAATTAAGTCTTGTATTTATTTTTAATATTTTACATTTAGGTTTTAACTGCGACTAAAGTTTTAAAATCGACAAACCGGTCATTAAACGGTAAAAACCCCCTTTATAATAATAATATTACTTATATATATATTTGTATTTTTATAAATTTAAACTAATATAGCGTTAAGCTTTGTTTAAAGATTTTTCCTGTGGAACGAACCGGACTTACTAAAAACTACACTACTGTACGATTAGGTACACTGCCTATAAGTGTTGTAGCAAGGTTTAAGTATATCCATTCTATATTAAAATAAATATCTTGTGTAAAATTATATCGTATTTAATAGTTTTTCCTAGTAAAATTAATAGTATTTTATACCCCTTAGCTATACCATCAAGTATTTTTGGCGCCGCTGCCGGGGACAATCTAGCTTAAAAGCCGGAAACGCAACGCTAATATATATAAAAAAAAAAATTCTTTTTAGTTTACTTTTATAAAAAAAAATACGCTTTTGTAAAAATACGTTTTAAATATTAAAAAATATAAAAAGAAAAACAAAAATATAAATATTTTTAAGAGTTTGGTAAATATTTAAGTTTTATAAAGTTTCTTTATTTCTATTTTTTAGTTTGTAAAAATATAAGTTTTATTTAATTTATAAATATATTTTATAAATATATTTTACAACAAAAACAGAAAATAAAAAAAAATATATATATATATATATATATATATATATATATATATATATATATATATATATATATATATATATATATATTAAAACTCGAGTCCGGTACTGTAGCAGCCCACTCTGTGGCCCGAAACCCTAGCCCATGCGATCGCATGGCCGGGTAGCTTAGGACTCATGCGATCGCATGAGCCCGTCTGACACGCCACAGTTGACTGCAGCCTGCATTAATTACGGATTATAATTATTATTATTATTATATTTAAACCCTAATTAGGGTTATATATTATATAATTTAATTTAGTGTTATTTATTTAATTTGTATTTTTAGTTTAATTAGTTTATTTAAATTGTAAAATTAATAGTTTTATTAAATAAATAATATAAAAATAATATTTTTATAAAAATTGTAATTTTTACAACTTTTAGTATATTTTTATATTTTGTCCCTTTTTATTTGTTTTTAGCGTAATTTTTGTATTTTTCGCTCGTATTTAGTTATTAATTCATAGCTTTTGCCATAGTTATTTTTATTTCTAGATTTTTAGGATCTGCCGTAAAATCCCTTAAGTGCTTTTTCTTTAGACTAAGATTTAGGTGCTTTAGAATTTAGCGACGCCTTTTTAAATTTTAGTGCCTTTTTAAGTCATTTCCATTTGGGATATAGTTTTACTTGTAAGCTTTAATATTTTTAGACACCTTTTACCTATGTATCAATTATTATTCCAATTAGTAATCTCAATTTGCGATTATAATTTTAAGTTAGTGGTATTAATAAGGTTGGGTTAGTCGAGTGTTTTAAAATTTTATAAGTCACTCTTTTTCTTTCTTATTTTTCGACGCCTTTTATTTTTCAACTCTTTTATTTTTCTTCCTTTTTCGACGCGCTCTATTTCTTTCTTATTTCTCGCCATTCTAGTTTTTAGGACATAGATTTTTATTCTACTTCTTATCTAAAATTTCTTAAAATTATGAAAATTTATTTTAAGTGGTTAAATTGATAGACATCAAAATTTTCTGGTTCGTAGTAATAGTTGGATTTGTACGTGGACCGGGTTATTGGAGCCAAACAGTACTCAATTATATTGAGACCAAACGAATCCTGCCCCTCTGCTGCATCTTTTGGCTATTCGAAACATGGGCAAAATCAGAAAAGTCTATTGATTGGATAACTTATATAATTTTTCTTTCCTTTTAAAAACTAATAGGATATTCAGTGAATGCACCGAGCAAGACGTTCACCACCTTTTGTACGTTCACCACCTGTAACTAGATCAAGACATTTAGCTAATATTACCGCCGTTGATTTTTCTTTAGAATCGTCATCCAGTCGACCAAGTACTCCAATTCAAATTTCTGATAATCCATTTTTTGAACCCGACCTCACAATTGAGAATCCGGAGAATATTCAGGGACAATTCATAGATCCTGAACCATTAATTTTTCCTCCGGAACCACCAATGATTCAAACAGAGATTGTTGAGGAACGAACCATTAAATCAGAATCCTCTAGTGATTCCGATTCAACAAATTCAATTATGGAGAATCTGGAACCTTTAAGTATGGAAGACCGAATGAGAGCTAAACGCACTGGCCAAGGTCACGCAATTACTCATCCAGATATTAATGCGCCAGATTATGAAATCAAAGGACAAATTCTACACATGGTGACTAATCAATGCCAATTTAGTGGTGCACCGAAGGAAGATCCAAACGAACATCTTCGTACCTTTAATAAGATCTGCACACTATTTAAAATAAGAGAAGTGGAGGATGAACAGATATATCTCATGTTATTTCCCTGGACTTTAAAGGGAGAAGCCAAAGATTGGTTAGAATCGTTACCTGAAGGGGCGATTGATACATGGGACGTTTTAGTTGAAAAATTTCTTAAACAATTCTTTCCGGCATCTAAAGACGTAAGACTTCAAGGAGAAATTTTTACGTTCACACAGAAACCGAATGAAACTCTATATGAGGCGTGGACTAGATTTGGAAAGTTATTAAGAGGATGTCCGCAACATGGTTTAGACACCTATCAAATAGTACAAATATTCTACCAAGGATGCGACATCACTACAAGGAAAGACATCGATATAGCAGCTGGTGGTTCTATTATGAAGAAAACAGAAACCGATGCTTATAAAATTATTGATAACACTATTTCCCACTCACATGAGTGGCACCAAGAAAAAGATATCGTTAGATCATCTAAATCAGCTAGAGCCGATTCTAGCCATGACTTAGATTCCATTTCCGCAAAGATAGATGCTGTCGAAAGACGAATGGAAAAGATGACTAAAGATATCCACTCAATACGAATTAGTTGTGAGCAGTGTGGAGGACCACATTTGACAAAAGATTGTCTCAGTATTGAATTAACAATGGAACAAAGAGAGAATGTTTCATATCTAAACCAAAGGCCTGGAAATAATTATCAGAATAATTATCAACCGCCAAGACCGATTTACAATCAAAATCAGAATTATAACCGAAATATTCCATACAACAACCAACAAGGTCCTAGTAATCAACAAGTATCCAACAATACTTACAACCAGCAAAGACCTAATTTTCAAAACAAACCACCACAACCCGATGATAAAAAGCCGAATTTAGAAGATATGATGACAAAGCTAGTTGAAACTCAAACGCAGTTTTTCACATCTCAAAAACAAACCAATGAACAAAATGCTCAAGCATTTAGAAATCAACAAGCTTCTATTCAAAATTTGGAACAAGAAATAAGTAACCTAGCAAGGTTAATAGGTGAAAGAAAACCGGGAAGTCTACCTAGTGATACAAATGCAAACCCCCGAAATGAAACAGCTAAAGCCATTACCACAAGAAGTGGTACAACACTTAAACCACCTGAAATACCTGTAACTTCTGATGAAGCTATTCCTACTCTACAAGAACCACAACCTGATCAAGATAAGGAAAAAGAACCGGTAGTTGAAAAGGTTAATGAAGATAACACAGTTAAGGCTAAACCTTATGTTAAACCATACCAACCACCACTTCCTTACCCGAGTAAAATGAAAAAAGAAAAACTTGAAGCCGAGCAATCCAAATTCTTGGATATGTTTAAACAGATAAATGTAAATCTTCCTTTCATTGATGTGATTTCAGGGATGCCTAGATATGCTAAATTTCTGAAAGATCTAATCACGAATAGAAAGAAAATAGAAGAACTCTCGGCTGTTACTATGAATGCTAATTGTTCAGCAGTGCTGTTGAATAAGATACCAGAAAAACTATCTGATCCAGGAAGTTTCACAATTCCATGTTTTCTGGGTAGTCTTAGTTCAATAGAAGCATTGGAAGACTTAGGTGCTAGTATAAATTTAATGCCGTATTCACTATACGCTAAACTAGACCTTGGAGAATTGAAACCAACTAGAATAAGTATACAACTAGCCGATAGATCAATAAAATATCCTAGAGGGATAATGGAGAACATGCTAGTTAAAGTTGGTACTTTAGTATTTCTAGTAGATTTTGTTGTTCTGGACATGGAAGAAGATTCTCAAGTTCCTCTCATATTAGGAAGACCATTCTTAAACACGGCTAAAGCAATGATAGACGTGTTTGGTAAGAAACTGACCCTAAGTATAGAGGACGAGAGTGTTACCTTTTCAGTTGATAGAGCAATGCAACAACCGCAATCTGCAGATGATACATGCTATTATATTCAAACTATAGACTCACATGCAGAATTGTTAGAAGAATTTCCAGAATTATAAGGAACAGGAGAATGTTCTTTAAGAGAAAGTACTGAACCAATTGATGAAGCTGAAATGTTAGCTACACTAATAGCTAATGGATATGAACCAACAACAGAAGAAATTCAAATGCTAAAAGAAGAAGACAGATATCGATATAAATCATCGATAGAAGAACCACCGAAATTAGAGTTAAAGCCACTTCCAAACCATTTGGAATACGCTTATTTACATGGTAAATCTGAATTACCTGTAATAATATCGTCTTCTCTTACTGAAAATGAGAAATCTCAACTCATTTCTGTGTTGAAAGCTCATAAACCAGCCATTGCATGGAAGATTCATGATATTAAAGGAATAAGTCCTTCGTATTGCACACATAAAATCCTTATGGAAGAAGATCATAAAACGTATGTGCAACGCCAACGAAGACTAAATCCTAATATGCAAGATGTAGTTAAAAAAGAAATTATTAAACTGCTAGATGCAGGTTTAATTTATCCAATTTCTGATAGTCCATGGGTAAGCCCCGTTCAATGCGTGCCTGAGAAGGGTGGCATGACTGTCATTACAAATGAGAAAAATGAACTTATTCCTACTAGGACTGTAACAGGATGGCGTGTTTGTATTGATTATAGAAAATTAAATGACGCCACCAGAAAAGATCACTTTCCCTTACCTTTCATTGATCAAATGTTAGAAAGATTAGCCGGAAATAGTTACTATTGTTTTCTAGATGGTTTTTCCAGATACTTTCAAATTCCAATAGCACCCGAAGATCAAGAGAAAACCACATTCACGTGCCCTTATGGTACTTTTGCTTACAAACGCATGCCATTTGGACTTTGCAACGCCCCTGCAACCTTTCAAAGGTGCATGATGGCGATTTTTCACGATATGATAGAAGAATGCATGGAAGTTTTCATGGATGACTTTTCAGTCTTCGGTGATACATTTGAATCATGTCTAGTTAATCTGGAACGAATGCTTATTAGATTTGAACAATCAAATCTAGTACTTAATTGGGAGAAATGCCATTTCATGGTTAAAGAAGGCATCGTTCTTGGACATAAAATTTCAAAAGAAGGAATTGAAGTGGATAGAGCTAAAGTAGATGTAATTGCTAAACTTTCACATCCCACCAATGTTAGAGGAGTTAGGAGTTTTCTAGGGCATGCCGGTTTTTACCGACGTTTCATAAAAGATTTTTCTAAAATTGCCACTCCAATGAATAAACTCCTAGAAAAAGATGCTCCATTCATCTTTTCAGATGAATGCATCAAATCTTTTAATATTCTTAAAGAGAAACTCACTAATACACCGATCATGATAACACCAAATTGGAATCTACTGTTTGAATTAATGTGCGATGCAAGTGATTTTGCAATGGGAGCCGTTTTAGGACAAAGGATTGAAAAACGATTTCAACCTATATATTATGCTAGTAAGACGTTACAAGGAGCACAAACGAATTACACAACTACTAAAAAAGAACTCCTTGCTATTGTCTTTGCTTTTGACAAATTTCGTTCATATCTCGTTCTAGCAAAAACGGTGGTCTATACCGACCATTCTGCTCTTAGATACCTATTTTTGAAACAAGATGCCAAACCAAGATTAATCCGTTGGATCTTACTCTTACAAGAGTTCAATATTGAAATACGAGATAAAAAAGGAGCAGAAAATCTCGTCGCTGATCATCTTTCTCGTCTTGAAAATCCCGACTTAGAAGTTCTAAATGAATCGGCCATACAAGACAACTTTCCTGATGAATATCTATTGAAGATAGATTATAATGAAATTCCATGGTTTGCAGACTATGCAAACTACTTAGTATGTGGATTCCTTGAAAAGGGATTATCATACCAAAAACGAAAGAAATTCTTCAGTGATATAAAACACTATTTTTGGGAAGATCCACATCTGTTTAAAAGTTGTCCCGATGGAATAATACGCCGATGTGTATTCAGAGATGAAGCTAGTAAAATTTTAAACCATTGTCACACAGGACCAACAGGAGGGCATTATGGGCCTCAACTAACAGCAAGAAAAGTTTATGATGCTGGATTCTATTGGCCTACAATTTACAAAGACGCACACCTTCTTTGCAAATCCTGTGATGCTTGTCAAAGGGCCGGAAAAATAAGTCAACGTGATGAAATGCCACAAAATGTCATTCAAGTATGTGAAGTATTTGACATTTGAGGTATTGACTTTATGGGTCCATTTCCAAAATCTCATAATAATCTATATATTCTCGTAGCCATTGATTATGTATCTAAATGGGCGGAAGCACAAGCTCTCCCAACTAACGATGCACGAGTTGTAGTCAATTTTTTAAAACGTCTTTTTACAAGGTTTGGAACACCGAAAGCTTTAATAAGTGATCGGGGTACTCATTTCTGTAACAATCAACTTGAGAAAGTTCTCAAAAGATATGGAGTAACTCATAAAATCTCCACCGCATATCATCCACAAACAAGTGGACAAGTTGAAAATACCAACCGAGCTTTAAAACGTATTCTAGAGAATACCGTAGGATCAAATCAGAATGAATGGTCCATTAAATTGGAGGATGCACTCTGGGCTTTTAGAACAGCCTACAAAACTCCAATTGGAACCACACCTTTTAGACTTGTTTATGGAAAAGCATGTCATCTTCCAGTAGAAATTGAACACAAAGCATTTTGGGCTTTGAAGACATGTAATCTTGATTTACATGAAGCTGGACGTCTACGGTTAAATCAATTAAACGAATTAGAAGAATTAAGACATGAAGCATAAGAAAATTCGTTAATCTATAAAGAAAGAACGAAGAAATGGCATGATAAAAGAATCAGAAGTTTAAAAGAATTTAAAGAAGGAGACAGAGTTCTTCTTTTCAATTCACGATTCAAGTTATTTCCTGGAAAATTGAAATCAAGATGGTCTGGACCATTCATAGTCAAAAGAGTTTTCCCATACGGAACGATAGAATTAATAAATTCAAATGGAATTGAATTTAAAGTTAATGGTCACAGAGTTAAATATTACATAGATAGTCCGATGGAAGTCGACAACGAAGTTAATCACAATTTCGATACCACAGCTAACTAAGTGTGGGGAGAATCAAGTCTTTAAAGGATAATATGTATTTCTGTTAGAGTTAGATTTTCTGTTTTCGTGTAGTTCTCGAAAATGGAACCCGAATGGTCTTTCCCTAGCAGACCCTAAAGAACTAGTCTTCTCCCCCCATTCTGAATTTTTATTTTTTTTAGGTTTTTACGAAATGAAGACTTCATGTGAACTAAACCATGGTCTAATGCTACACGCTTTGATCACTAAACGTAATAATGACACACTTCCGAGTGAAATAGTATCAGTAATCAGAGAAAGATTGGACGGAGTAAGAAAAGAATCCAGATGCGAAGATAATAAGTTACAATTTGGTAAAGGAAAATCAAAATCCGCAGCGAAAAGAAGAGCACGACACCTAGAAAGATGTCACAAATGCAGAAAATGGTCACATGGAGGTAAATGTTCAAATAATCAAACCTATTCTGTGATGACCCGGAAATTTTTGACCAAATTTAAACATAATCTTTAACGTTTCTGACACGATAAGCAAAGTCTATGAAGTTGAATCTCAAAATTTTTGAACTACTTTTATATATTTAAATAACCTTCGGTTGTTTTCGACGTTTCGCGAACAATTATATGTAAATAGAGACATATATACTATAACTTGAAAAGGTAACAATGTATTAATTGTTTGATACCGTACATTAAACTTATTGGTTTAAATATCTATTTGAATATATATGATAAGTTGAAATATTTATTATTAAAATTTATTTATAAATAACTTCCAATGTGTATTTAAAAACTGATTTATGTATATTAAAAAGATATATACATATATATATAATTTCAAGTTATTTAGTAAACGATAGTAACATTTGTTTATTGATTCGATTGATATTTAGATAAGTTAACTAAAGCGTTTAAGATGAACCACTAAAATACTAATTTGCTACAGTATTTTCAAATTGCTACAGTACCCAAAATGCTACAGTGTTTTCGAAAATCACTAACTTTGCTACAGTAAAACACTATTTTAAAATGTATTTTAACAAATATCGAGACGATGATTTATAGAAGTAAATGACCAAAACACTCAAATGTATAAGTTATATTTCGAGTGATATAATTTAGGGATAATTTAAGGCTATATTTTGACTAAGGTACGTGTCTCAAAATGTAATGTACAAGTTTTCTCAGCGTACGAAAGGACATTCGAAAAACCGGAACCGAGACATAAGTCGAGTGATGACGTACAACTTATCGGAGCAAAAGTTACAAGTCCACTAAGCACGGGAATAAAATATAATATATAATTAATTAATTTAAATTATATATATTATATATATTATTAATAAATTATGTCGACAAACAAAAAGTTAAAACATTGTGATCAGGTACAGCTGGCCATGCGATCGCATGGCCATATCAAATGAAACTCATGCGATCGCATGACAATGGATTCCAGATTACATCTATAAATTGATCGATTTCTGCACTTTGATTTCATTTTATTTCATATACTCCGTAAACATTTAATTATTTATATTATTATTATTATTATTATTATTATTATATTATTATTATTATTATTATTATTATTATTATTATTATTATTATGATTAATATTGTTATTAATCTTAATATTATTAGTAATATTATTATTAACTAGTATTATACATAAAATACTACGACGAGGTCATGAGCGTGTCACTTTCAAAATGATTTTCAAGCGGGATAGAGCTAAGAAAATTATGAGTTATTGCCAAGGAAATTATGGGTAATGTTTGGGGGTATATTTGTGAATCAAACCTAGTGTGTATCATCTCCGTTGCGTCTACGTACTTTCTTACAATATTGAATCTCAATATTGATATGTTGAGATCTACGATTATTTGATATTCCGAGTTTCGGTCACATTACGATGAACAACTTTATGTGCTGCTAAGGTGAGTTTCATTTGCTCCCTTTTTAATTGCTTTTGCAATCTATATTTTTGGGCTAAGAATACATGCACTTTATTTTAAACACAATGGATACAAGTACATACTAAATTCTACACTGAGTTAAACCGAAAATCCCTTAGCTTTGATAACTAGTAGCTGCCAGTACGTAGGATATGGACTGGTGGACGCGAATAATTGTATATGGATCCATAGGGCTTGACATCCCAGTCCGAGCTAGAGCACTAGCCTTTTAACAGACGTATGTTATTTGAGTTTAGGACACGTTGGTTTGCGTGTATTAAAACGAATGGGGTATTTATCATTATAACGTTAAAGTTTAGTTACCAGGGTGCTCTGTTATGTAGAATCTATTGATAAACGTTTCTGGATGAAACAACTAAAATCTTGTGATCCACTTTTATATAATCTATTGATAAACGTTTCTGGATGAAACAACTGAAATCTTGTGATCCACTTTTATATACAGATTATGCGAAACACTAAAACTATGAACTCACCAACCTTTGTGTTGACACTTGTTAGCATGTTTATTCTCAGGTTCCCTAGAAGTCTTCCGCTGTTTGCTTATATGTTAGACAAGCTATGTGCATGGAGTCATACATGGCATATTTTTCAAGGAAACGTTGCATTCACCAAATCATCACCATGTATCATATTTTGACTGCATTGTCAACGGAAGTACTATTGTAAACTATTATTTACAGTGATTGTCTATATGTAGAAATTATCAGATGTCGAAAACGTTTGATTTAAATACTCATTTATGGTGTGCATTTTCAAAAGAATGCAATGTTTACAAAACGTATCATATTGAGGTCAAATACCTCGCAATGAAATCAATGAATGACGTATTGTCCATATGGATTTGGAGTGATCATCACAGTTGGTATCAGAGCGTTGGTCCTAGCGAACCAGGTCTTGCATGAGTGTGTCTAACTGATAGTGGTTAGGATGCATTAGTAAGTCTGGACTTCGACCGTGTTTACATGTTAAAAGTTTTGCTTATCATTTCTTGTCAGAAATTACATGTTTATCATTTTAATCTAAACGCGTCTTATTGCATTGATTGCATAGATAGTGTATAGACAAAATTCATATCTTAGCGTATCTGTTACTGTAAACTTTTCCTGACATCTTCCGAAATTTTCTCCGTAATTTACGAGATTTTGGTATTATATATACATATGTAAATTATGTATTGAAGAGTACCAATCAAATTCTATAATCTATTTCATATCAAAAATCATCTCTCTAATTATACAAGATGGATCCCGTATCTAGTTCAAATTCCTTAAATTTCGACAGCTATTCCGATATGGATATTCACCTGAACTCTGAAGAAAGTGTAACCGGAATGGATCAACCAATCAGCCATCACCTATTCTGGATGAATTGGGGATGGGTTCGTAGCCTACTTAATCATTGGAGACAAGAAGAAGGTGATACCTTCCATCCACCACATTGCCCTCTTGGCGAAGAACCTGAAGCACTTACTGGCGAACCTGTTCGTAATACCATTTTCTCTCTCATTTCCAGAGTATCTAGTCATGATTATATACTATCTCACATTCTAAATCTTATTCGTCCGCTCGTCCGAACAACCGATCATCCTGGTATAATAGAAGAAGTCAACGAGCTTCGCGCTCGGGTAGTGGCTTTGGAGAATATGGTGCGAAGGTTACAAACACCAGCAGCAGCACCAGCAGCATAACCAGTACCACCATCATCAACAACAACAGTACCATTACCACCACCAACAACCACATCCGCATCCCACACCTCAATATCACATCTAAAAACTGTAATTCGGATATCAACATCATACGCACCGTAGATACCAAGGAGTGCCAACAACAATAAATGATGAAGTACTGATTCATAACTTCATCGAAGAAATATTCTACGGTGATTATGTAATCTCTAAAATCTTAGAGATTATTTATCCCAGTTCTAATCGTAAATCAGATAAATAGAAGGAAGAATAGAAACCCTGACAAGAATGATGCGTAAGGTACAAGCTAGACTTGTTTTACCAACAGCATCAATAGTACCCTTAGCCTCACCAGCACAATTAGTGCTGTAAACATCATTAGAATCATCAGCACCTCTAACATCACAAGCTCCGCCAGTTCAAGAAAGCACCGTCGATATTATTACAAGTCAACAACGCGTATATTTGTATCAACGAGTTATGAAATATTAACTCATTCCCTCTGAAGAATTTATATGTATATCTTATATATATTTTAAAACCATCATAAATCTTTTCGTACTAAGCTATTAAGTATGAATTGAAAAAGGGTAAATACTACTCGGTTAAATTCATATTACTAATATGCTATGATGTACATCCTTCGTTAACAACTTAACCTTCATTAACTACAATCGCTGTTTCCAACTCAATGAATTCCATTTCATAATAAACTGAGTATATTATTCAATTATATGGTTGATTTTATACTTTCATCTTCGATGTATTCGAAACTTTCTAGAAAACATCATTCGTACCTTGCAAAGTTAGCAAGAGTTCCATGAGCACCAACATGATTCACTGAGAAAATATCAATAAAACTGAGTATTGATTACATTAGTGAAATACTCCGTAAAGATTATTAAATCTTTAATGTTTTAGAGATTATTCATTTCTAATTCAAGTCAAAAATCAAATGAGCTTAATATGATATTAACTCATCAAATCTGTATTACATCTGAAGAAAATATACATACATATATTTTCATAAAGACGGTAATAAAAATTCTTTTGTACAAAATATTACTTGTGAAATCTTTAACGGGTAGGTAATTCCCGGGAAATATATAAGTTCACAATTAATATGTTATACTGTACATTCTTTAACTTTAATTCAAAAATTATTAACTATGCTCACAGCGATATACAATCATTTCTATACAAATTCAATTACATATTCTGATATTGATGGATCAGAATCCAAGTCAAGATTTAACGGGTGACATCATTCTTAGATCTCTACATCTTTCAAAGCTATACTTTGACTTCAAAAATGTGAAAGATCCTTTAGCATTGTGATTACTGAAAATAACCTTGCAATTTCTTTTCAAAGTATCCAGTATTATCAACCGTTCAACCAGTCAACGATGACCTTTCAGACTTGTAACTTTGGCATATACGTTTTTGTTATCGGGGAATCTTTCATGTTCCACCACATTAGCAGTAAATTTACCAACAACTTCATTTGATCTTTGACCTTCCGAAAAATCCTTATACTCATTGAAACTGTATCATGTACTCATCCACATCTTGTAACGGCAATTGCCATACCAACTATCGGGAATTAGCAATCAGTATTTTGAAATCTTGTAGCACGTCTACGCCAACAGTTATATGTGTACATATAACGTCTACCTCCTGGACTTACATACTTCGAATGTGAAGTGTCCGAAAAACACCCCAAACTACGAAACTAGTTCTCCGAATTTTGGAAAAATGTTGATAAAGCAGCAAAAACTATAAACGACCTTAACAGTCAAAAGTTTGATGATAAAGAATAGTATGGTGGTAAAGCTGAGAAAAAGAGAAGGTTTAGAATTGAAAAAAACGGATTGAGCAGACCATGAAGGAGGCTGTGGACAAATCACAAAGACTAAATTTACCTTCAAAGAATCCAAATGATCCAGAGTCTGCTGAATTCATTAGCGAATACCTTGCTCCTTACTCTAAAACCTTTGCGGACAATATTCTTCATCATCATCTTATCTTAAATATTCTAAGATATCATCATATCTCCCATTATAAATATCCTCCATATTTCTGAAGATATTTTTCGAAACCATTATTATCTGAAATCATTACCTCTTCGCGCTATCTGTGTTAAATCATAAAAGAAACTATTTTAGTTTCTAAAATCTGAAAAATTCGAAAAAATGGATGTTTTGAAGTAATGTTGGGAACTGAAGCATGAGTTAGTATAATATAATGACACTTGATCAACGTGATTATATTACAGTAAGTCATGTTGAGTTTCTAATGGAACGTGACAAAGGTTCACAGATCACACCCTCATCATAAAACATGTTACATAACTCTTTCATTTTATATAATCTCTAAATATATCAAGAAAATATATTTCTTGATGATTCGGTCTTTTCCAGATATTCTGGTAATTTGACAAATCAAATCGTGCTATTACCTTTCCGTTTTACTTTGTATATTAGGATCATTCGAAACTCCATACCTACGAATTCTGGACCATTATTCGCTTGACTTGAAGTCGGGAAGGAAAAACGAAAGCATGGAGCTCCTAAATATAAGGGAAAATATAAAGCCTGACAACAACACATATATTACAAACCGTGTATATCAATGCGTATAGCAATATAAAGACACGGGAGAATGAAAAATACTATAACCCCATGGTAGTGGTAGAAGAAAATAACTTCCTCTGGTGGTAGATGAAAAAGAAGAATGACAGATATGAAAGTTAGAAGTATATCAAGAATCAGAACTGGATGAAGCATTTCACAATCTTTGGAAGTATGAAATGAGGAAGAAGATGTAGGAGTGATGAAAATAATAAAACGGAAGTGGTCAATTTATAGCGAAATATCGGACACAGCAATAGAGGTAGATTACGCATTTAATCAAAGAAAATCCTAATTTCCACAATTTCAAAGAATCAAATCTTATTTAGATTATGAAGATTTTCTATTCCTTAAATTCCGGAAATCAATCGATACTACGTCAAGAGTTAAGACGAATCTCTATTCTTCATTTCACTCTATTACGATAACTTCTCTCATACGCTTCGAGTAATTGGATTATTTTATTCATATTATTCAACGATGATAAAACTCTATTTATCAACTCATATTCGTCATGAAAACATTTTTATTGTTAGCCATGACGACCTCACTCAAATTTCGGGACGAAATTTCTTTAACGGGTAGGTACTGTGATGACCCGGAAATTTTTTACCAAATTTAAACATAATCTTTAACGTTTCTGACATGATAAGCAAAGTCTATGAAGTTGAATCTCAAAATTTTTGAACTACTTTTATATATTTAAATACCCTTTGGTTGTTTTCGACGTTTCGCGAACAATTATATGTAAATAGAGACATATATACTATAACTTGAAAAGGTAACAATGTATTAATTATTTGATACCGTTCATTAAACTTATTGGTTTAAATATCTATTTGAATATATATGATAAGTTGAAATATTTATTATTAAAATTTATTTATAAATAACTTCCAATGTGTATTTAAAAACTAATTTATGTATATTAAAAAGATATATACATATATATATAATTTCAAGTTATTTAGTAAACGATAGTAACATTCGTTTATTGATTCGATTGATATTTAGATAAGTTAACTAAAGCGTTTAAGATGAACCACTAAAATACTAATTTGCTACAGTATTTTCAAATTGCTACAGTACCCAAAATGCTACAGTGTTTTCGAAAATCACTAACTTTGCTACAGTAAAACACTATTTTAAAATGTATTTTAACAAATATCGAGACGATGATTTATAGAAGTAAATGACCAAAACACTCAAATGTATAAGTTATATTTCGAGTGATATAATTTAGGGATAATTTAAGGCTATATTTTGACAAAGGTACGTGTCTCAAAATGTAATGTACAAGTTTTCTCAGCGTATGAAAGGACATTCGAAAAACCGGAACCGAGACATAAGTCGAGTGATGACGTATGACTTATCGGAGCATAAGTTACAAGTCCACTAAGCACGAGAATAAAATATAATATATAATTAATTAATTTAAATTATATATATTATATATATTATTATTAAATTATGTCGACAAACAAAAAGTTAAAACATTGTGATCAGGTACAGCTGGCCATGCGATCGCATGGCCATATCAAATGAAACTCATGCGATCGCATGACAATGGATTCCAGATTACATCTATAAATTGATCGATTTCTGCACTTTGATTTCATTTTATTTCATATACTCCGTAAACATTTAATTATTTATATTATTATTATTATTATTATTATTATTATTATTATTATTATTATTATGATTAATATTGTTATTAATCTTAATATTATTAGTAATATTATTATTAACTAGTATTATACATAAAATACTACGACGAGGTCATGAGCGTGTCACTTTCAAAATGATTTTCAAGCGGGATAGAGCTAAGGAAATTATGAGTTATTGCCAAGGAAATTATGGGTAATGTTTTGGGGTATATTTGTGAATCAAACCTAGTGTTTATCATCTCCGTTGCGTCTACGTACTTTCCTACAATATTGAATCTCAATATTGATATGTTGAGATCTACGATTATTTGATATTCCGAGTTTCGGTCACATTACGATGAACAACTTTATGTGCTGCTAAGGTGAGTTTCATTTGCTCCCTTTTTAATTGCTTTTGCAATCTATATTTTTGGGCTGAGAATACATGCACTTTATTTTAAACACAATGGATACAAGTACATACTAAATTCTACACTGAGTTAAACCAAAAATCCCTTAGCTTTGATAACTAGTAGCTGCCAGTACATAGGATATGGACTGGTGGGCGCGAATAATTGTATATAGATCCATAGGGCTTGACATCCCCGTCCGAGCTAGAGCGCTAGCCTTTTAACGGACGTATGTTATTTGAGTTTAGGACACATTGGTTTGCGTGTATTAAAACGAATGGGGTATTTATCATTATAACATTAAAGTTTAGTTACCAGGGTGCTCTGTTATGTAGAATCTATTGATAAACGTTTCTGGATGAAACAACTGAAATCTTGTGATCCACTTTTATATAATCTATTGATAAACGTTTCTGGATGAAATAACTGAAATCTTGTGATCCACTTTTATATACAGATTATGCGAAACACTAAAACTATGAACTCACCAATCTTTGTGTTGACACTTGTTAGCATGTTTATTCTCAGGTTCCCTAGAAGTCTTCCGCTGTTTACTTATATGTTAGACAAGCTATGTGCATGGAGTCATACATGGCATATTTTTCAAGGAAACGTTGCATTCACCAAATCATCACCATGTATCTTATTTTGACTGCATTGTCAACGGAAGTACTATTGTAAACTATTATTTACAGTGATTATCTATATGTAGAAATTATCAGATGTCGAAAATATTTGATTTAAATACTCATTTATGGTGTGCATTTTCAAAAGAATGCAATGTTTACAAAACGTATCATATAGAGGTCAAATACCTCGCAATGAAATCAATGAATGACGTATTGTCCATATGGATTTGGAGCGATCGTCACATATTCAAACACCGAATTTGTTACTTTATGCAGAGACGGACCGTTCATATGTTTAGAAGAAAAAACACTGAATGCTCGAGGTTACGCCTATGTAGCCATGGAAAATCAATTAAACCGACTATCTTATGAATGGGATAGATCATATCACTAAGAATACTATCTCATAGGTAAGTCTGTACAGTTTTTATTTTTTTATTTTTATTTTTAACCTTTTGATAATAAACGCTAATTTGTTCGCTATAAAGTATTAAATTGGTATTGAATAAAATTAGGTTTGGCGACCGAAATTATTGATATCATACAAAAATTTATTACATCACTATGAAATTTAACGTTTATTCTTAAGGTATAAATATCTTTAATCAATCAACCAA
Source organism: Rutidosis leptorrhynchoides (assembly GCF_046630445.1). Classification (NCBI taxonomy): domain Eukaryota; kingdom Viridiplantae; phylum Streptophyta; class Magnoliopsida; order Asterales; family Asteraceae; genus Rutidosis; species Rutidosis leptorrhynchoides. Next base: position 268,583,062 of record NC_092343.1, on the reverse strand, counting down.
AATATTTCAAAAATTCGTCATGAGTTAAATTAGGTTATGGAACCGAAATTACTTTACCGAAAAGAGGGGCGTATGTTTTTGATAATATTTGATTGATTAAAGTGGGATAAAAAGCCAAAAAGATTTTTAATTTTATTTTTACCATTTTTTTAAAATTAATATTTAAAAATTAAATTAATATTTTGAACTTTGTAAAATCAATATATTTAAGTTTGTCAATATTTGAAAAATTAATAAATTTAAATTTAAGTTTGGTGTGAATTTATAATATGAATTTTTAATTAAGTTTGGTGTGAATTTTTTATTTTATGCATTTTTTTATTTAAGTTTGGTGTGAATTTAAAAACAAAAATTTACTTTATTTCGCTAAGTTAAAAATATGATTTTTAAAATTCGTCGTGAGTTGAAGACTAGGTCGTTGAACCGAAATTGCTTTACCCGAGGGAGGGACGAGAACTTTTATTATCATTATTTTTAATCTTATTGAATTAAAGTATGCCAAAAACATTAAAAAACCCAAAAATCTTTACTTTTAAAACCGCGCTTTGAATTGACAAATTTTAAAATTTTGTCGAGGGACGGACTAGGACATCGATCCGAAACACCCTTGCTCCTAAAGGAAAACAAATTTTTAAAATTTAATTAATTATAAGTTTTATAAAGTATAAGGTTTTATATAAAAAAAAAAAAAGGTCAAAACACTGTAGCCGGGTACCCATGCGATCGCATGGGAATCACCTTATACCTCCATGCGATCGCATGGAGGCAAAAATCTGGCCTGATACATACAGACAGCGAGTCTGTCTTCCTCACCACAACACACACACAAACACGAAACTCTCTCAAATCTTCACCAAATTTCATCATTTTTCCACCGTAATTCGTCATTTTTCTTGCTCTAATCATGCCTAGATTCTCATTCTTCAGTAAAATGGTAAAAATTACACCCCTAAACTCTATAAATTCCTAGTTTTTGTGATAATTACCAATATTTTACCTAATGCAATTTTGTTAATTTCTAGTGTAATTAGTGTTAAATTGTTAGTATTTTATGCATGTATAACCTAGATTGATGCTATTTAACATGATTTGAAGCCAAAAACTTCAAAAATTTTAGAAATCTAGGGTTTGTGTTCTTGAGCAATTTGGGGCTTTTTGATATAAACAGGTTATGGCCAATTTTTGTCATGAATTATTGCTAAATTGAGTAGTGTAACATGTTTAGATAGTTAAATGACCCAAACATTGATCCTAAACATGATTTTTAGAGATTAAAGTGGACTTTTTAAGTCCAAAATTCATGAACTTGATTAATTTGATATATTTGCCATTTGAGACTTGTTTAATTATTAGTAATGACTATTTTGACATGTTATTTGAGTTAAATGTTTATGAACTTTGTATACATTTTCATATGTGCTTATTTGAAAAGTGTAGAATTGTGAAAAATTGTGAAAATGTGTATAAGTTTAATTTTGATTTAACATGTTATAGTGATTGTTTTAAGTTGTTATTTTGCTAACACTAATGCATATTTGGATGCACAAATTTAGTGTTTAATGTGTTTTGCAGGAAGCCGATACTGGAGGTTCAGGAGCATCATCATCTAGACGACCAGCACCAGAACCAGAACCAGAACCAGAAATGCAACACGAACAAGAACCACAACAAGAACCACAACAACAGCCTGATCAGCACATACCTTATTATGATCCGGTACAGTTTGTTGATGAATTCATAGTATTCCCAATGAGGCCGCCAGTAGAATTCCCAACGATTCCTGAGCACACTCTGCATCCTAATCTGAGATTTGTTAAGAGATGGAGAGATTACAAGACATATCAAAGGAAAAAATTCAAATTGGTAACAAAAAATGTAGAGGTGCCAAGGGTAATCGATTGGGCCCCTTTGGAAACGGTCCATCTAGCTGACCGTGTTAGACAGCTTTTAGTTCAAAGGTATGGCAGTTCTTCTTTTACAGATTGGGAACGTCTTTTCACCATTCGTAGACCTGTATATAAGGAATGGTGTGTTGAGTTGATGAGTACTGTATCACTTGATACAAATATAGTTAGAATAGATGATAGAAGATTTCTTAGGTTTATCCTTGGCGGTAGGATGTACAGAGTGTCCATGCTGGACATGGCCAGGGCTTTACAGATATATACTCCTGGTGAGTTGCTACTACCCGATTGTACAAACTTGATTCATTATGGTGAAAGGGTAGATAGCAACTTTGACGCTGACGCCATTTGGAGGCGTATGTCACATTTTGATGTTTTTACACGAGCAGGAGGACACTCCTATACACATATTAACAGAGTCGAGCTTCGTATTATTCATAGATTTTTGGCTAACTCGATTACACAGAGAGGTCACAATAAAGAAAAAATTACCTTACATGATTTATTCTACCTAAAGTGTATTCGGGATCCTAGAAGCTTTGTCAATATCCCTTACTGTGTTGCTTTTTATTTATCCAAAATGGTAGAGGGAATGCAGGACGGGAGTATAATAGGAGGAGGTATTTTTGTTACTCTCATTGGAGAGTATTTAGGTGTTGATAGGAACCAAGGAGGTCCATTACAGCTTTGTAGAGAATAGGTTGAGCCCTTAGGATTGAAAGTTTATGTGGGTGCTAAGGTATTGAAAAGTAGACGTAACCAGGCAGTACCCTATGTGGGATCTCATCCTCAGGTAGAGAGAGGCTCAGACGAGGAAATGGAGGAGGCGGAAGACATTAGGGATGTCTTTCGAGATGCTATTCTTGATGTCCACGTTCGTATAGATGAGGAAGCAATGACGAACGCGGCCAGACATAGTATGTATGAGCAGTGGAACTCCGAGTGAGTATACGAGGATTACAGGCGACGCCAACACGATAGCTGGTTAGTTCATCAGCGCCAAATCATGAGCCAGCTATCATATCAGGTACCAAATAACTATGTACCTACTCGACCTGCTCATTTTCCGCCACACATCCCCGATATCCGACCACCCTTTAACCGGTATGACTATAACCAAGCCTATCAGAACACCTATAACCAACAATGGAACCCACCTGACGAGATGAACTGGAACCCATATCCAGACTGATTTAGTTCCATTTGGTTATTTATATGATTTTTATGTTTTATCTTTTTACTTATTCATGTTTAAACTTATGTTATTGAATATACTTATGTAATCTTTATCATTTTTATTATTATTGTGTACTAATATTTCACATTTAGGATTTGAAAGTGGGATATTAAGTCCCATTTCAAATTGCCATGCATGTTTATATTTATATGTATGTATATTGTCGATTGTACAAAACAGGGTAAACCAGCACATTTTCAAAGACTGGCATAAAGTTCAACAAAAGCTAGTTTTGACGACAAAACGAAAAACAAATGTGATGTAACAACAAGAAGGAATGAACAAATGATATGCACCATTTATCATTCAGCAAACAAACGCCAATATTTTTGGAAACTTTGGTAAAATTTAATCATTTTTATGCTAATCACCCTCAATAATTTAAATTGTTACTGATTTCTTGCAAATGAGGGCATTGCAAGATCTTAAGTGTGGGAAGGGATTAAATTCTTTCGGATTTTAAAATTTTTACTTTATACACTTGGTTACCATTAGAAATACTAGTAAAGTAGTAGTTGTATTAGAATCTAGTGCTCTCTGATAATAAAGAACAGCCCTAGTCTTATATACTGACTACCCAATTCTAGTAAAAATTTTCAAAATTTTCAATTAAATGAACTCAAAATCATGTTTATACATATTTATGAACTATAAAACTAGGTGTTAACACCGAAATTATTGTTACCTCGGAAAGGACATAAATTGAGAAACAAATCAAACTGTTAGAATTCATTTAAAATGGAATAGAGGAAAATAAAAAGGAATATAAAAGCCAAGTGTGGGAAATTTTCACCAAGTTATCTTAAACATATGTCACATATTTCTGTAACAAATAATTGAAGATACTTTTGCTTTGGACTAAACTAAACTGTTTTACCCGATGAAAGAAAAGAAAAGATGGATCTACACGATGAATCAATTCCATCATTAAAATGAAGTAAAGTCTTCCGAAAAAGACACGCGCTTCTTGATTTAGGTCATGAAGTTGTCGTCCAAACCAGCTGTAGGTTGATGAAAAATCTAGAAAACTCATTTCTAAAATCAGCAGGAAATCCACGGACCTCAGCATAAAACAGGGTCGCCAAGTGGTCAGATTTATCCTAACCATGAGAATGATTTATCTCGTACAATGGGGGGCACCGTGCAAATTAGCTTGATAAGACTAATGAATCAGACCCCCAGAAAGGATAATCTCCTTAAAAGATCAAAAATCAGCTTTTAAGCCTGATATTACTCAATCCTAGAGATTGACCTTAAAGATTGAGAATTACAAACTCATGGAATTCAATGATATCTAAACTCGAGCTTGAACGAGAAAATATTTTGATCAAATTAAAACCGATTTGTTTTCTGAAAACCCTATTTTCAATGCGTTCATTACCTTTGAACGTAAAATCCTAGGAATTCACCTGGAATTCATTAGGTCACCTGAACCAAATCGGGTGTCAACCGTAAGAACGGTGGTTGCATAGCATGGTCAAAGACAGGACCTTGTGCCAGACCAAAAAATTATAAGGGTGAGCTTTACTATTGCTCCTACAAAGGATAGTAATTGCATCCAACACGTTATAAGACCATAATTAAAAGCATGTCAGGGGACATTGCCTTAACAGTTGCTTGTTCAACGCTTTCCTTTACAACAGGACGGTAGTTTACCGAAAGGTAATATACGGAGCAAGTATACTGGACGTGTTGCTTTCCTAATACAAGGTTAGCAAGTGGGTGACACAAAACCATAAGTTTTGAGCTAAAATTTTCAAATCTAAAACCCAACAAACCCACAAAAAAAAAAAATTTGCAAACACCGGTGAAGGGTTATTCCGGAAAACTTATCTAGGGTAAAAGCTAGATTTAATTTTCAAAAGATCAAATGTTTTCATAAAGATCCAATTTCCTTAATGGATCTAAATTTTTATAGTCATGTGGGACTGTAAACCATATCGTTACTACCATTGTTTATACCGCCGTAAAGAAATCACTGATGTACAAAGTGTGAAGAATAAAGAAGTGATTCTTGTATTTCAAGACTATATTGCTTGAGGACAAGCAACGCTCAAGTGTGGGAATATTTGATAATGCTAAAAACGAACATATATTTCATAGCATTATTCCTCAAGAAAGACAAGCTTTTAGTTGCAATTGTCCTATTTACAAGTGATATTCATTTAAATAATAAAAGGTAAAGACAAAAGAAAGATTCGACGAATGGAAGACGCAAACGACCAAAAAGATTAAAAGTACAAAATACAATCAATGAGGTTCCAATTATTGATAAGAAACGTCTCAAAATTACAAGAGTACAAGATTCAAAACGTAAAGTACAAGATATTAAATTATTCGCAAGGACGTTCGAAAATCCGGAACCGGGACCAGAGTCAACTCTCAATGCTCGACGCAACGGACTAAAAATTACAAGTCAACTATGCATATGAATATAATATAATATATAATTAATTCTTAAAATTAATATATATATTATATTATATTTAAATAAACGTCGGCAGAAGAAAACAACCAAATGTGGCTCTCCCCAGCTGGCCATGCGATCGCATGGCCTGAAGGCATAAATCCATGCGATCGCATGAGCATCTTTTCCAGATCACAGGCCTATAAAAATCGAGCTTTGGTGCACTATTTATCCATCCATAATATCAATCTCTCTATCTATATACGTAATATATATATATATATATATATATATATATATATATATATTATATTTTAATTTTAATTTTAATTCTAATAATAAGGGTATGTTAGCAAATGTTGTAAGGGTGTAAGTCAAAATTCTGTCCGTGTAACGCTACGCTATTTTTAATCATTGTAAATTATGTTCAACCTTTTTAATTTAATGTCTCGTAGCTAAGTTATTATTATGCTTATTTAAAACGAAGTAATCATGATGTTGGACTAATTACTAAAATTGGGTAATTGGGCTTTGTACCATAATTGGGGTTTGGACAAAAGAACGACACTTGTGGAAATTAGTCTATGGACTATTAATGGGCTTTATATTTGTTTAAATAAATGATAGTTTGTTAATTTTAATATAAAGATTTACAATTAGACGTCCCTATAAATAACCATATACACTCGATCGGATACGATGGGCAGGGTATTTATATGTACGAATAATCGTTCATTTAACCGGACACGGGAATGGATTAATAACCACTAGAATTATTAAAACAGGGGTGAAATTATGTACAAGGACACTTGGCATAATTGATAACAAAGTATTAAAACCTTGGGTTACACGCAGTCGACATCCTGGTGTAATTATTAAACAAAGTATTAAAACCTTGTTACAGTTTAAGTCCCCAATTAGTTGGAATATTTAACTTCGAGTATAAGGATAATTTGACGAGGACACTCGCACTTTATATTTATGACTGATGGACTGTTATGGACAAAAACCAGACGGACATATTAAATAATCCAGGACAAAGGACAATTAACCCATGGGCATAAAACTAAAATCAACACGTCAAACATCATGATTACGGAAGTTTAAATAAGCATAATTCTTTTATTTCATATTTAATTTTCTTTATTTTATATTTAATTGCACTTCTAATTATCGCACTTTTATTTATTGTTATTGTATTTAATTGCACTTTTAATTATCGTACTTTTTTAATTATCGCAAGTTTATTTTATCGCACTTTTATTTATCGCAATTTCATTATCGTTATTTACTTTACGCTTTAAATTAAGTCTTGTATTTATTTTTAATATTTTACATTTAGGTTTTAACTGCGACTAAAGTTTTAAAATGGACAAACCGGTCATTAAACGGTAAAAACCCCCCTTTATAATAATAATATTACTTATATATATATTTGTATTTTTATAAATTTAAACTAATATAGCGTTAAGCTTTGTTTAAAGATTTTCTCTGTGGAACGAACCGAACTTACTAAAAACAACACTACTGTATGATTAGGTACACTGCCTATAAGTGTTGTAGCAAGGTTTAAGTATATCCATTCTATATATAAATAAATATCTTGTGTAAAATTGTATCGTATTTAATAGTTTTTCCTAGTAACATTAATAGTATTTTATACCCCTTAGCTATACCATCAGGCGCCAAAAAGTTGATGTGGTGAAACTATACCTTTATTTATAAACGGATTTGAGCGATTTTGTTACACAAATTGTTTTATTATATATATGGTGTTTTAATGAATTCGGGTTGATTTCACACATATGTAGGCAACTAGTCCTATCCGCGTAGTTTAGTTTTATAGGAAAATCCGATTCGTTCCACAGGGAGATGGAGTGTTTAATGGTTTTTAATAGTCTTTGAAGTTAAACTAATTTAAAGGGGGTTTTAGATTAGGAATTTATATTTAGCATAATAATAATAAAATATAACTTATTCTTAGATTAATTAAACTACTTATTAATTAAGATTACATGATTTATAATAGTTAACTTAAATGTGAACTAAATGAAATTATACTATTTACGATAAAACAATTGTATTACTGAATGGTAATAAATAAAACAATAACTTGCAATAAAACTAAATGATTAGGAATTTGTTTTAAACAATAAAATACAAATCTGTTTAAATTAACTAAATAATAAGTTTTAATTAAATTAAAGATGAATTAAAGATAATTATAATAATTAAACTAATTATAAATTAAATACTTTAAAAGTAATAATAAAAGATTTAATTAAAACTTGGATTTTAAACAGTATTCGTACCAGTACTGTTCTTGTACATACGCGTTTCGCGTATCGATATACGCGTTCCGCGTATATTTTTGAAGATACGCGTTTCTTGTAAAGGTCTACACTATCCGCGTATGTTTTAATTGATGTGACAAAACAGTACGTATTAAACTGAAGTTTATTGATTTATATTTTTAATTTTTCTGTATAATAATACGTAAATAAATAATAATAATAATAATAATTTGCAATATATAAATGGGAGTGTTCACTTAAATGTTTCTCCTCTAGATCCATGGATTGTTTTGAATTTAAGCTCTATTAAAATGTTATAGTATAAAACTTTATATTTTTCTTTCGAATATATAAAGTTACAACTAACTAAATTAAATCTAATTTTCATTTGATCTTATTTAGATAGTTAATATTCCCCAAGTATTTAAATTGAGACCCAATCTAGTTTTGACTTTCGCCAAAACCCAAATCATAACGATTTCCCTTTTTACAATTTCACTATTATGTAACTAATGATGTTACCCAAACCACCGAACTTTATTTCTAAATTAGTACTAATAACTTATTCATAAGTTCATCTAAATCACTTTTAATGTTGAAGCTTAATTTATATAAATAAAAATAACTTTCGTTATTTGAATCTAATAAATTAAGTGACAAGGGTTAAATATCTAAGTACATAATAATGGTTCTTTTAATTAGGCACAATGTTAAAAATACTTAAGTTACATTTTAATTTTTACAAATGATAACAATCCATTTCACTAGGGGCTCTACATCTAAGCGAACACTATGGAAATTTAGCTACTCATTATACTAGGGTAAACATAAAAATATAAATATACAAACATAATAATAACGATAAAAGTTGATAACGATAATTTTAATAGAATAAACTTACGAAAATCTTCACTTTCATTAACTTCAAACGGTAGAAAATTACAATAACAACACCCTTGCACTCGCACAATAATACCCTTAATCACGAACAATACACCCTTAATATTGAAACTATCCTAGTTCTTGACCTTTGAGAATTAATATGGAACTGTACTAAATTATACGGAGTACTAAAAATACAAAGACATAAAAATAATTTAGTTGTGTTGATATCTCTCCTCCGCTCTCTATCTTTCTGTGTACATCTTTCTGTCTTGATAGTACTCCGTATTATAGCCTCTTGAGAACTAAAAAGTTGACCAATTATGCTGAATGCCCTCTGTAAAGTTTGATAAAGAATAAATAGAAAATTTGAGGCTTGCATAAAAGTTAGCCGACCCATGTGAAAATTAAATCTGAATCTGGACAGAACATTACGCGTTTCGCGTAGGAATTCACGCGATCCGCGTAGGAGTAACAACATTACGCGTTTCGCGTAGCTTTGCACACGTTTCGCGTATGAGTAATCTGAGATCTGGAATTAGCCACAACATTACGCGTTCCGCGTAAAGGAGTACGCATTCCGCGTAGGAGTAAACGACAGTTTTCTTGTTTTTGTTCTCTGTTGATCCCTCTGTTGATTCCTTTATGGACTTATACTACCTTGTACGATTTGTTTTAACTATTTTCTTCGGTTGATCGTTTGAAGACGTATAAGACTTGAAACTTTCGTTTTGAATCTTTTTTTTTCTTTGATTACCTTTAACTTGCATATCACTCCACTTGTGTTCTTGAATTCGAACAAACGTTTCTTGATATATATTTGATTTAAATTCATCATTTATCGTCTTTCTTCTAACTTTACTCCCGTGTATAATTTTAGTCATTTTCTTTGTAAAATATGAATCGAATGTCTTCGTAAATGGTAAAAGCCTATGAAATATAAATGATATTGCGTCAAAATATATGTATGTTTAAAGTAATATCAGTTGTTGATTGTTGTATGTGGTAATGCTAGATTGCTTATACGTGAATACGTGTTATGTGTTGGATATGCATGTAGGTAAACTATATATGTATGTGTGTAAATGTTTTACTCACTAAGCAATTAGCTTACACTCTCGTTGTTTATATTTTTATAGGTTGAAAGTGGCGGCTCGGGTTTGCTTGGGGACTAGTGCTTTACGGATTGCTTTATACTTTTGATTAGGATTGGGTAGCGTTCCCAATCACCATGCTCAGTTTTGGATGTAAAGTGAACTAGTCGCGTCATAAACTATATTTTGAATACGTCAAATGGGTCCTGGGTTGTATTCCCATTTTGTAAACTTAATTTATGTATTGTATGTTTTAAAGATGTTTAAACTCAACATTGTAATGATGATGTTTTCGGAAACGTAAATGGACTAATTTTGCACATATTATTATGATAAAAAGGAAAAAAATTTATGGGCCGAAAATACGACGGGTTGGGTCGTTACAACCACTAAGGTTTAATATTAAAAGTTTGCAGACAACATTTGTCAAGTTTTAGTTTGCTTGTGAACATCAATGTCAAGTTCAGCTGTGTATGACATTCAAAAATGTTTTGTTTCTCCTATTTGTAAAATACAAGTTTAAGTAACCAATTGCAACGTATGAAACCACAAAGGTTTCATATTTAAAGTTTATAGACAGCATTATGTCCTGTTTCGAATGTTTGTAGACAATATCATGTCAAGTTTCAAATGTTCATAGACAATATCATGTCAAGTTCTATTTCTCTTGTTTGTAAACCACAGTTTTAAGTAACGTAAAATTTGTATCTGAAAACATTATTCAGAAAATAGTTCATTTGCATTTTACCACGAGATTTCAATAAGCACAACCCAAACGTTGCAAAATGTACATACATCCATGAGCACTTGAATACTAGCATAAAGACCTGCGTATAGTATACACTACACTTATCTTTACCCCATAAAACGTATACACTTATTCGAGTGTACATAAAGTTCAAAGTAAATGCGCCACAGTTATAGTAGGGTGAGGTTTGTCTAACCTAACGGATCCATCCATCTAAATTGTGCTTACCCGAAGGTAATAAATGTATTCAAGCTAGGGGCTTTGTGAACAATAACTCAATATGTGTAATAGTCCTCGTGTCAAAAGTAAAAGAATTTGTAAAATGTAAATGTAACCAGCGTGTATTCTCATCCCAGAAAATATGTAAAAAGCAGGACTGTAGACTCACCTTTGAAAAGCTCGGTATGAAAAGTAAGCAAAAATAGCTTGTACGGTTTACGACCGAGTAATGCAACCTAGATATACGTACTTAGGTTGGTCAATAGTTGTAACATCCTCAGATCGAGCCTAGGCATAAGATGACCTTTTTACCCTTAGGCATAATTGTGTGGTTAATTATGCTTTTATTTTAATTAAATGATTAGTGTCATTTTATTATTTGGTTAAGACATTTTGTGACAAGGGTCACATGACAGGTTCGTTTATTTAATTTGGACTCCGTTAATGCAGTCAAATTAAGTATGAAAGTTATCAGATAACTGGTAAATACCCAGGTGTGATGGGGTATTGTATTTAACATAAATATTTAAGCTAGACATAAGCTCATTTTGTGAAGTTTCTAGATATCTCAATTCACACACACTTACCTAATTCATATTTCAAGAACCCTAATCTCTTAAATCTCGTTTTTGTATTGAATCATTGTGTGTAATCAGTTGCTTGTGATTTCAGTGTTTTAATCAAGGTAAATCTCAACTGATTTCGTGTTCAAATCAGTGAATTTTGTGGTTTTAAGTTAGGTTTTTGTCAAAAGTAGATTTTGAGTCAAATCTAGTTAAATTGGTGTTGTTAATTCTTGAAACTAGAGGGTTTAAGTCCCAAAATGTTTTCCTAACATGTTGTGTATGAATTTTGGGTCAAAAACATGTATAGAAACGAGATTGAGCGATTTTGGTTCGAAATTCGTCGGTTTCTCCTGCTGCTGCTGCACGAAGAACACAACCGTACAGTTGCAGCCTGCAACCGCAGGGGTACATTGTGCAACCGTACGGGTGCATGTGCAACCATACGGATGCAGTGGTATTGGTGCAACCGGGCAGTGAGTGTGCAACCGTACAGATACATGATGTAACCGTACGATGGACTTGCAACCATACGGATGCATGTGCAACCGTACGGATGTAGATCACTATTGTATTGTTGTTTAATTTGGCTGTTTTCTAGCCGTTATGCTGTTCGCGTGACTTATGATAATCAGAGTGTAAATTATGAAAATGCATAAGTGTTAGGTGGACTTTTAGTGACGCTTTTGATACTGATTTGATGTATTGTGCTATTGTAACGACCCTGAATTTTCCAACGTTTACTTACTAATAATTGTTATTATTAATACTTGTGAATTATTGAATGTATGTTATTACATTTACACGTTGCCATGATTGCCCGTACTTGACTTTAATTGCCTGAAACGTCTTTGTGACATGCGAAACTTGCACAAATAATATTTTCAAGTATTATTTACATTCATGATTAAGTTTATTAATCATTTTAATTAACTAAGGTTGTTGGTTAATTACTTGGGCTTTTGTTGGACTTAATTTGTTAATTACTTGGAACTTGGGCTTTATATTTGTACATGGACTTAAAGAGCCCACCCTACATTTTAAATGGACTAACTAGCCCACTAAGACATGTAAGTATCACTTTATATTATAACTAGTTAGTTTTGTGCAATTAGAATCTAGTTACTAATTGGTTATACATCCTCCCCATGAAACTACCTCCATTATCCAACTTTTGAAGGCTTTAACATGAATGATCTTGTGGACACTCCTCTCCCTCCCTTTTTCCTTGAAACCGTCGACTACTAGGTGTAGTGAGGGAGTTCTTTTCTTTTGAATTTCCTTATTACTCTTTCATTAATCTTCATTTCATTTTACAACTCACAAAACACTTCACACTTTCCTCTCTTTTTCTCTCATTTTTGTAAGTAACATGAACAAATACTTCTCTTCTTTTTCCTTTGTAAAAACCGATTTCTACATGAACATAATCATCATCATCTTTTGTTTATTGTTACTAGTCTTTGATTATTACTTACTTACTTGTAGTTGTTCTTTACTAGTTACAAGAATCAAACTCTTTAGTTTGATTCTCCATTTATCTTGTATTAACAAGAACACATAAGAACCTAACTTACTAGTTATGTTCTATATTTAATTTCTTGAAAGATTGTAAGTTTATGTGTTGATTAAAATCATACTTGAAGCTCATGAAGTAAACTTAAAGTTTACTTTTTAAAAATCAAACTTTGGTTTGAATCTTTAAAGTATGAACAACCTTGAACTAGATACTTGTTTATTTAGTTTACTACTTTATATTATGCACTTTAATTTCATGTTGTTGGTTAAATGGTCAAGTACTACAAGTTAGTCTTGATCTCATACTTTCTTGAACTAGAGTTAACTTTGAAAGTTCAAGAACATGTAAGTAAGCTTTCTTTAACTATAACTTTGTACACTTATGTTAGATCTAGACTTTTGAGTCTTGGATCTTCAAGATCAAACTAAGAACTATGTTCTAAAACTTAAGATCTTGATTTCATAAGTTCACTTTCAAGTTTGTAACTTATTATTAGTTTTAAAGTTCATGTAAGTGTTAGATCTAAGACCTTGATGTAACTTTGGTTCATCAAACTTCATACAACTCTTAAGTGAGTTGTGCTACATGTCTTGGACTTGCACAAGTGTTATGATGGTGAAACCTTGGTGAAAATTATGCAAACACATCAACGAGTTGTACACTTGAAGCTACATGCATCAAGGATGAGAACCGTGATAAGCATCGAACACCAAGAACCACCGGAACCTACTGACCTGTCTGTTTCCTGTATTCTGGGTCTGATAAGTAAGACCTGGGATGTTGTGATTATGATTTTCAAATATCTCTGTTCGAGTAGATAACTTTTCATATAGGACTCGTCTTAATCCGAGTTACGGTTTAGGATTTATGGCCCTCCGATCGTCACTATGTCCTTTTAACGTTGTGCAGAAATTTCTGACCTACTCGCACTTAGACCGTCGCCACGGTCAAACGAAGACGATTTTGCTTCTGTAAATTTTACCACACTTAAAGGACTCATATACAGAGCCATGGCCACTGTTCTCACCTTAATTCAGTAAGGTTAGAGGCCGTGGTCACTGATCGAATTCAGCCTTTGATTTAAACTCTTTTCACGAACGAAACTTACTTTACAGCTTTTGTTAAATGATGAATGATGATGACCCTTAAGACCTTATTTACATACTTTTAAACATATTCGGACAATTTACTAACTTAGTACTATTTGACTTAGGTTGAGGACCCGTTTGGACAACCTTCATTACTTGCTTACTTTCCGAGTCATACTTTACCGCTACTTTATCATTGTGAGTTATAGCATTCCCTTTTTACTTTAACTTATTTTGGGAACTAAGAATACATGCGGATTTTAAATTTTACATACTAGGCACGAGTACTTAAACTTTATATATGTGTGGGTTATATAACGGCAGAAACATTCCCTTTAGCTCGGTAACGTTTAGTCATTGGTTTTTGAACCGGTGAACGCGAATCTTAGATATGGATCCATAGGGTTTGACATCCCCACTCGGGCTAGTAGCGCTAGCATTTAATGAGTGTTTAATACTTCGTAGACATACGCACTTGCCAAGTGTACTTTCAGGGGGTATAAACGTTAAGTTAGTTACCAAGTGCCCACGGTTAACATATACTTTATCATACTGTTTTGAAACGCTCTTTGTAGCACTGAAATCTCGTGGCCTACCTTACTTACTATTATACTTAAACTATAGCTCACCAACCTTTGTGTTGATGTTTTTAAGCATATTTTTCTCAGGTGCTTAAGGTTATTTGCTTCCGCTGTCGTGCTAGTCTTGCCGTAGACACCCGCTGCTCTAGTGTTATCACCGCATGAACTGTTTATCTTGCATTCAAACTTTAATACATTTGAACTATGTTTTGTAACGACCTAAGGGTCACATACATTTATTCATGCTTGCTATTCATAGAAGCATACTGTTGGTGTAAAACAATTGACGTCGGTTATGACGTCATCTTTTTATCGTGAATGCAACTTCTTTTATTACAGCTATAGTACTTAACTTTGTAATGATCCTGTTGTTGATGATTCGTACACGATGGTTTTGTACGGGGCATCACATTTGGTATCAGAGCATTGGTTGTAGGGAATTAGGTTGCATTAGTGAGTCTAAGACCGACCCGATTAGGATTCACTAATAGGACTAATCTACAACTTGCTAGTTTACTTGTTTCCGCTGAACTTACTGCATGCTGCTGTTTACTTTTACTGCTATATGCCGTATGCTATTACATGATTTCACTACTGCATGATATTACTTGCTTTTGATTGCATGCTACTTCTGTACGATTCGTTATTATTGTCATGCTACTTATTGTTATACATGATTTAAACTGTTGGCCTAATACGTGCTTGCTTTATGACTTACTGACATGAAAAATTTATTTTCCTTGTTCAGATGTCGGATGTTCCACCTGCTATCGTTTTGGGTAGTTTAGACTCTTCAGCTACCCCACCTGCTGCTACTGCCGACACACCAATCCCGCTACCCACGAGTGACCCCGGCGCTTCATCTTCCGGGACTAGCAGCCAGGCGCCTGCACCAGTGGCTACTATTGACGGACACGTGGACCCTACTGAGATTCCAGCTCCTTCTGCTCCCGGATCCTCGGAGCCACAGCCCCGCATCGGTGGTGTTGTGATTCCCGCGGAGTTCGGGGAAGGGCCATTCCGTAACCATATGCGCATGCGTGCCGACGCACTCCTAATGGACGTTTATTGCCGATTCCGCCATTCAGATACAGACAGATGATGGCCGCCCACGGACGGCCAGTTCAGCCACCTGTACAGCCACCACATGATTCGGATGACTCATCATCCGCCGATTCTTCATCTGATGACTCTTCCTCAGACGACTCCAGTGATAATGAGGACCCTGCTGATATACCTATTCAGCCACCCTCCACCCCCGCCGAAGAAGCGGTATCGCTTCGACGGTACCATCATTCCGGGGATCAACGGAGGACGAGCCTTCACTGACGCGTTTGGTCGACGTCGTAGGGTTACTGCTCGTAAGCGGCTTGTGCCGTCCCCTGCCGACCCACAAGTGCGTAAGACACCCCGTTACGTACTGACTATTTCTGGAGCCGGAACGTCCGCACCCCGTTTCGTGCGGTCTGCACCACCCACACCACCGGCACCACCGGCACCACCCGCACCGCCTGCCCCACCATCTCCCTCTAACAAGGAATTGACAAGGGAGGTGGGAATCCTCCGAGCTCGGGTTACTGAGCTCGAAGAGCAGTTGGCTCAGGTTTTAGACATCCTATACCCACCTTCACCGTAGGACCTTTTGTATTAGATTTCATGATGTAATATAGTTGTAGTTTCATATTTCACTTATGTATTGTACGAAACTATCATGATGTATGAAACTTATTATTAATGAATGGAAACTTTGTGATGTTACTTTTTGCACAAGTGTTCTATTTACGTTACTGTATGGTGTTTTGCGGTACTTGTATCAACTTGCGTTATTTAATAATATGTGATGTGTTGATTCCATGTTGGTTGTTATATACTATATTATTATATATTGAATGCTGGATTTTGACTTGAGTCAAAATGTTTGTATAGAACACCATGGCTAATGGTCGATCCACACCTACTGCTGCTCAAATTGAAGAGATGATCCAAGAACGTGTAGTCGCAGCCATTGCGAAAATGCAACCCCAAGCTCCACCGCCACCGCCACCACCACCGGTTGTTCAAACCATTTGAAATGGGTGTACTTACAAGGAATTCTAGAGCTGTAAACCACATAACTTCAGCGGCACTGAGGGACCGGTTGGTCTCACCAGATGGTTCGAGAAACTTGAATCAGTATTCCGAGCTAGCAACTGTTCGGAGGACAGCAAAACCAAATTTGCTTCTTGCATGCTATCTGACGGCGCGCTCACATGGTGGAACACAATGGCACAAGCACAAGGCATTGATGAGGCGTATGCTACGCCATGGGAGGAATTTAAGTGTGCCATGATTGAGGAGTATTGTCCAAGAACCGAAATCCAAAAGATGGAAATGGAATTCATGCAGTTAAAGGCCGCTGGGAACGACCTTGATGGTTACAACAGGAGATTTTTGTAACTAGCCCTGATGTTTCCGACAATGGTCACCCCAGAATTCAAGCGAATGGAAAGGTACTTCTGGGGACTCCCTAAGAGCATTAAGGGAAACGTCACCTCGTCCAAACCACCAAATGTTCCCGAAGCGATGCGCATGGCGCATACTTTAATGAATCAGATAACCATCAATGAACCGGAGAAAACTAAGTCTGAAGCTGGTACTAGTGAGAAGCGCAAATGGGATAACCACAACAACAACAACAACAACAACAACAACAACAACAACAGGGGAAGAAACTATGAACAGAACCCGGCGAAACGACATGAGGGTTTCAGAGGAAACAACAACGGTGGAAACCCCAACCCCAACAACAACACCAACTCCAACCCGAACTACAAGGGAACCCTACCTCAATGCAAGAGGTGTTACAAACACCACACTGGGTATTGCAATGTTGTCTGCGAGAAGTGCCAACGGTCTGGGCATATTGGAAAGGACTGCAAGGTCACCACTTTGAATGGAAAGCCGAACACCAACGGACCGAAGAAGTGTTACGAATGCGGGCAGACGGGCCATTTCAGAAATGCGTGCCCAAACAAGCGAAAAGATGGCGGACCACCCCGTGGTAGAGCTTTCAACGTTAATGCAAGGGACGCCTGAGAAAACCCCGACTTGGTGACAGGTATATTCAAAATCAACAACCTTTTAGCTTCTGCCTTGTTTGATACTGGTGCGGATAGAAGTTATGTATGTAGACATTTTTGTGATAAGATTAATTGGTCATTAGTCCCGTTAAAAGAGAGTATGCTTGTCGAGGTCGCCAATGGAAAACTTGAAAAGGTTGACCATATTAGTCGTGGAGCTATTATCAACATAGCTGTGCAGATTTCGAAATTGACTTGATACCAATCAAACTGGGAAGTTTTGACGTGATCGTCGGTATGGATTGGTTGAGCAAGATAAAGGCCGATATTATCTGTGGAGATAAAGCACTTCGCATACCACAAGGAGATGGCGAACCACTGGTTATCTATGGAGAGAGATGTACCTCGAAGTTGAACCTCATTAGTTGCGTGAAAGCGCAGAAGATTATGAAGAATGGACGTTTTGCTGTCCTAGCACATGTGAAAGCGGTAGAAACTGAGGTGAAGAGCGTGAACGATGTTCGAATTATGAACGAATTTTCCGATGTCTTCCCTGAAGAATTGCCTGGATTACCGCCACCGAGAGCAGTAGAGTTTCAGATTGACTTAGTGCCAGGAGCAGCACCTGTAGCTCGCGCACCTTATAGACTCGCACCTTCCGAGATGCAAGAATTACAAAGCCAACTACAAGAACTACTTGATCGAGGATTTATCCAACCAAGCTTCTCGCCTTGGGGCGCACCTGTTCTGTTTGTGAAGAAGAAGGATGGATCCTTCCGTATGTGTATCGACTACCGTGAACTCAACAAATTGACTATCAAGAATCGGTATCCCCTTCCCAGAATTGACGATCTTTTTGATCAACTACAAGGATTGAGCGTCTACTCAAAGATCGATTTGCGATCCGGTTATCACCAGTTGAGGGTGAAAGAAAGCGATGTAATGAAGACTGCATTTAGAACTCGTTATGGTCATTATGAGTTTCTCATAATGCCATTCGGATTAACCAATGCACCTGCCGTGTTCATGGACCTCATGAATCGTGTCTGTAAGCCGTACTTGGATAAGTTTGTTATCGTCTTCATAGATGATATCCTTATCTACTCTAAGAGCGAAGAAGAGCATGAGCAACACCTCCGATTAGTACTTGAACTCTTGAGACAAGAGCAACTTTACGCCAAATTCTCCAAGTGTGAATTTTGGTTGAAGGAAGTACAGTTTCTGGGTCATGTTGTGAGCGACCAGGGTATCAAAGTAGATCCCACCAAGATTGAAGCTATCAGCAAGTAGGAGACCCCCACTACTCCGACGCATATTCGCCAATTCCTAGGTCTCGCCAGTTATTACCGAAGGTTTATTGAAGGTTTCTCTCTGATTGCGCGTCCTTTGACCGCACTGACTCACAATGGTAAGAAGTTCATTTGGGAACCCGCACACGAATCAGCATTTCAAACTTTGAAGAAGAAGTTAACCACCGCACCTATCCTATCACTTCCTGAGGGCAGTGACGACTTTGTTGTTTATTGTGATGCATTGAAAAGTGGTTTTGGTTGTGTACTGATGCAACGATCAAAAGTTATTGCTTATGCCTCCCGACAACTGAAGATTCATGAACGGAATTACACTACTCACGATCTTGAACTTGGAGCCGTTGTCTTTGCGCTCAAATTGTGGAGACACTATTTGTATGGAACTAAGAGCACTATTTTCACCGATCACAAGAGTCTCCAACACATCTTCGATCAGAAGCAAATAAATATGAGACAGCGTCGATTGATCGAGATGCTCAACGACTACGATTGTGAACTTCGTTATCGTCCTGGCAAGGCCAATGTTGTAGCTGACGCTTTAAGCCGAAAGGAGAGGACGACACCTCTTCGTGTTAGGGCTCTGAACATCACCATCCATTCGAACCTCAACAGCCAGATCAGAGTAGCCCAAGATGAGGCTCTCAAGGAGGAGAATATACCTCACGAACATTTGAACATACTTGTCTCTCGATTCGAGGTTAGGGAGTCTGGACTCCGATGTTATGCCGGAAGAATTTGGGTACCTTGTTATGGAGATCTACGGAACCTTATACTTGATGAAGCACACAAATCGAGATATTCGATTCATCCTGGAGTGGGCAAAATGTACCACTACCTTAAAGAACAGTATTGGTGGCCGAATCTTAAGAAAGACGTTGCAACTTATGTTGGTAAGTGTTTGACTTGCTCAAAGGTTAAAGCCGAGCATCAGAGACCTTCTGGGTTACTTCAGCAACCGGAGATCCCACAATGGAAGTGGGAAAGGATCACAATGGATTTCATTACTAAGCTACCGAAGACGGTGGGTGGATACGATACTATTTGGGTTATTGTTGACCACCTTACCAAATCTGCACACTTTCTAGCGATGAAGGAAACAGATACAATGGAGAGACTTGCTCAATTATACATCAAAGAGGTTGTATCTCGTCATGGTGTACCTTTATCGATCATCTCGGATCGCGATCCCCGTTTTGCTTCTAGATTTTGGCGTTCTTTGCAAGAAGCCATGGGAACCCGTCTGGACATGAGTACTGCTTATCACCCTCAGACTGACGGGCAAAGTGAACGAACGATTCAGACTTTGGAGGACATGTTGCGTGCATGTGTTATCGATTTTGGAAAGGCTTGGGAAAGGCATTTGCCACTCGCCGAATTCTCGTACAACAACAGTTATCACTCAAGCATTAATGCCGCGCCTTTTGAAGCATTGTATGGCTGTAAGTGCCGATCTCCTATTTGTTGGGCCGAAGTAGGCGAAAAGCAAATCACCGGACCCGAGGTAGTCCACGAAACCACGGAGATTCCTCAGATTCAAGCTAGACTTAAGACTGCCCGCGATCGTCAAAAGAGTTATGCCGATCTTAAACGTAAAGACTTTGAATTCAACGTTGGTGATCGTTTAATGTTGAAGGTTGCACCTTGGAAAGGTGTGATTCGCTTTGAAAAACGTGGAAAGTTAAACCCACGATACATTGGTCCTTTCGAAATTTTGGAACGTGTTGGACCCGTTGCTTACCGTTTGGATCTACCAGCACAATTGAGCTCAGTTCATCCTACCTTCCACGTCAAACTTGAAGAAGTGTCTTGCTGCACCTGAACTTATCATACCACTTGAGGAACTTACAATTGACGACAAACTCCACTTTGTGGAAGAACCTGTTGAAATTATGGATCGAGAGGTCAAAACTTTGAAACGCAACAAGATTCTGATTGTACGAGTACGATGGAATGCCAAACGAGGACCAGAGTTTACTTGGGAGCGAGAGGATCAAATGATGCGGAAATATCCTCACCTTTTCCCGTCTCCTCCATCTACCTCAGCTTAAATTTCGGGACGAAATTTTCTTTAACAGGTGGGTAATGTAACGACCCTGGATTTTCCAAAGTTTATTTACTAATAATTGTTATTATTAATACTTGTGAATTATTGAATGTATGTTATTACATTTACACGTTGCCATGATTGCCCGTACTTAACTTTAATTGCCCGAAACGTCTTTGTGACATGCGAAACTTGCACGAATAATATTTTTAAGTATTATTTACATTCATGATTAAGTTTATTAATCATTTTAATTAACTAAGGTTGTTGGTTAATTACTTGGGCTTTTGTTGGACTTAATTTGTTAATTACTTGGAACTTGGGCTTTATATTTGTACATGGACTTAAAGAGCCCACCCTACATTTTAAATGGACTAACAAGCCCACTAAGACATGTAAGTATCACTTTATATTATAACTAGTTAGTTTTGTGCAATTAGAATCTAGTTACTAATTGGTTATACATCCTCCCCATGAAACTACCTCCATTATCCAACTTTTGAAGGCTTTAACATGAATGATCTTGTGGACACTCCTCTCCCTCCCTTTTTCCTTGAAACCGTCGACTACTAGGTGTAGTGAGGGAGTTCTTTTTTTTTTAAATTTCCTTATTACTCTTTCATTAATCTTCATTTCATTTTACAACTCACAAAACACTTCACACTTTCCTTTCTTTTTCTCTCATTTTTGTAAGTAACATGAACAAATACTTCTCTTCTTTTTCCTTTGTAAAAACCGATTTCTACATGAACATAATCATCATCATCTTTTGTTTATTGTTACTAGTCTTTGATTATTACTTACTTACTTGTAGTTGTTCTTTACTAGTTACAAGAATCAAACTCTTTAGTTTGATTCTCCATTTATCTTGTATTAACAAGAACACATAAGAACCTAACTTACTAGTTATGTTCTATATTTA
Source organism: Rutidosis leptorrhynchoides (assembly GCF_046630445.1). Lineage (NCBI taxonomy): Eukaryota > Viridiplantae > Streptophyta > Magnoliopsida > Asterales > Asteraceae > Rutidosis > Rutidosis leptorrhynchoides. The sequence continues at coordinate 268,561,191 of NC_092343.1, read as the reverse complement.
ATTTCTTGAAAGATTGTAAGTTTATGTGTTGATTAAAATCATACTTGAAGCTCATGAAGTAAACTTAAAGTTTACTTTCTAAAGATCAAACTTTGGTTTGAATCTTTAAAGTATGAGCAACCTTGAACTAGATACTTGTTTATTTAGTTTACTACTTTATATTATGCACTTTAATTTCATGTTGTTGGTTAAATGGTCAAGTACTACAAGTTAGTCTTGATCTCATACTTTCTTGAACTAGAGTTAACTTTGAAAGTTCAAGAACATGTAAGTAAGCTTTCTTTAACTATAACTTTGTACACTTATGTTAGATCTAGACTTTTGAGTCTTGGATCTTCAAGATCAAACTAAGAACTATGTTCTACAACTTAAGATCTTGATTTCATAAGTTCACTTTCAAGTTTGTAACTTATTATTAGTTTTAAAGTTCATGTAAGTGTTAGATCTAAGACCTTGATGTAACTTTGGTTCATCAAACTTCATACAACTCTTAAGTGAGTTGTGCTACATGTCTTGGACTTGCACAAGTGTTATGATGGTGAAACCTTGGTGAAAATGATTCAAACACATCAACGAGTTGTACACTTGAAGCTACATGCATCAAGGATGAGAACCGTGATAAGCATCGAACACCAAGAACCACCGGAACCTACTAACCTGTCTATTTTCTGTATTCTGGGTCTGATCAGTAAGACCTGGACTGTTGTGATTATGATTTTAAAATATCTCTGTTCTAGTAGATAACTTTTCATATAGGACTCGTCTTAATCCGAGTTACGGTTTAGGATTTATGGCCCTCCGATCGTCACTATGTCCTTTTAACGTTGTGCAGAAATTTCTGACCTACTCGCACTTAGACCGTCGCCACGGTCAAACGAAGACGAGTTTGCTTCTGTAAATTTTACCACACTTAAAAGACACATATACGGAGCCATGACCACTGGTCTCACCTTAATTCAGTAAGGGTAGAGGCCGTGGTGACTGATCGAAGTCAGCCTTTGTTTTAAACTCTTTTCACGAACGAAACTTACTTTACACCTTTTGTTAAATGATGAATGATGATGACCCTTAAGACCTTATTTACATACTTTTAAGCATATTCGGACGATTTACTGACTTAGTACTATTTGACTTAGGTTGAGGACCCGTTTGGACAACCTTCATTACTTGCTTACTTTCCGAGTCATACTTTACCGCTACTTTATCATTGTGAGTTATAGCATTCCCTTTTTACTTTAACTTATTTTGGGAACTGAGAATACATGCGGATTTTATGTTTTACATACTAGGCACGAGTACTTAAACTTTATATATGTGTGGGTTATATAACGGCAGAAACATTCCCTTTAGCTCGGTAACGTTTAGTCATTGGTTTTTGAACCGGTGAACGCGAATCTTAGATATGGATCCATAGGGTTTGACATCCCCACTCGGGCTAGTAGCGCTAGCATTTAACGAGTGTTTAATACTTCGTAGACATACGCACTTGCCAAGTGTACTTTCAGGGGGTATAAACGTTAAGTTAGTTACCAAGTGCCCACGGTTAACATATACTTTATCATACTGTTTTGAAACGCTCTTTATAGCACTGAAATCTCGTGGCCTACCTTACTTACTGTTATACTTAAACTATAGCTCACCAACCTTTGTGTTGACGTTTTTAAGCATGTTTTTCTCAGGTGCTTAAGGTTATTTGCTTCCGCTGTCGTGCTAGTCTTGCCGTAGACACCCGCTGCTCTAGTGTTATCACCGCATGAACTGTTTATCTTGCATTCAAACTTTAATACATTTGAACTATGTTTTGTAATGACCTAAGGGTCACATACATTTATTCATGCTTGCTATTCATAGAAGCATACTGTTGGTGTAAAACAATTGACGTCGATTATGACGTCATCTTTTTTATCGTGAATGCAACTTCTTTTATTACAGCATATAGTACTTAACTTTGTAATGATCCTGTTGTTGATGATTCGTACACGATGGTTTTGTACGGGGCATCACAGCTGTCTTGTGCTAACGGACAGAAACTAACTTAATTTACCTTATGTTCAGGTGATAAGGATAAGGAAACAGCTCAATGATAGATTATCTGAGCTAGTTGCTGGTATTCGGTGAGTGGGTCTATCTCCGGATGGAGTATTAAGTAGCTGACATGCTACTTCTCCAGACTCTTTATTATAATTATGTTTATGATCAATATGAATACCATGTGTAGTTAGATATTGTTATGCTAGTTAGGACGATTGCATGACTGATTATCTGTGATCTTATGTGCGCAGTGTTAGTTGGACACCAACCGAGGCGACAAGGTTGGGAACCCACCGAGGCGGCAAGGTAGGGTTTGTGTGAGGTCGACCGTGGTAGCCTGGTCGGGTCATGATGTTACTGATTGTTCAGTATAACATAGAAGGACACAAGTGTTGCGTCTGGACAATTATGCAGTGGATTCAGTAAAGCGGACTATCGGTAGACTGTAGCCTGATCAGCTAAGTCGTGTGCTCGTACAAGCCGCCGCTCCTCATATTGTCAGTTGTTGTTGTATGCTAGTTCAGGACGTTAGCATATTTGTAACCCTTGCATGTTCAGTTGTTTATGATTGGTCTGTTAGATACACTCATAAATATATAAATAAAGCTTAGTTTAGAATATGTTTAAAACGTGTCGTCAAAATACACTCATAAATATATAAATAAAGCTTATTTTGTTATAAAAGTAATAATTGGATGATAATTTTATTATTATTATAGATATTGCATAGTATATTTTTTTGAGTATAAATAGGTGTGTTGAGTTAGAGTTTATTGTATGTATTTTTTTGGTTAACAAAAACACTCTCTCTCTCTAGATTCCAAATGCCACCAAACTCTCATTGTACATTTTTCTATAAATAAAAAACCAATTACTTATACCTTTTGTTCAACCTTTGTTTTCTCCGTTTTACAGTATCTCTATCTCTATATACCTTCTACAGTCAAGAACCACTAAAGGTAGTTATAAGCCTACTGAATTATAACACGTTATCAGCACGATTATCTCAACATTTATACTAAATATGGTTGGCTCTGCCACCTAACTAATATATGGTCGGTTATACCACCTAAATGATATATGGTCGACACTGTCGCCTAATTTACATTTATGTTATCTAACATTTATTTATGTATACTAACATTTACATTTATGTTATCTAACATTTATTTATGTATACTAACATTTACAGTTATGTTCACTAACATTTATATTTATGTTATTTAAGTTATATATGGTCGGTTATACCACCTGAATTATATTTTCTGTAATCTAACTCTTATTAACTTCACTAACATTTATATTTATGTTATTTAAGTTATATATGGTCGGTTATACCACCTGAATTATATTTTCTGTAATCTAACTCTTATTAACTTCACTAACATTTATATTTATGTTAATAAGACCTCATGATTGTACGCAACACGTAATTTGACAACACGGTACTTTATGTACGCAACACGTCATTTGACAACACGGTACCATGGGTCGAGATTAATTCCGATCAATACAAATACGATGGGGTCTTTATATGTTATCTAACATTTATGATTACTTATGCAATTAATCATTATTTATTTCATGCATACTAATGTTTATTCTTAAATTTATAATCTTAAAAGTTAAAATAGAAAAAGTAGTTTGTATTTTTATTAAAAGTAAATCTTAAAAGTTAAAATAAAAAAAGTAGTTTGTATTTTTATTAAAAGTAAATCTTAAAAGTTAAAATAGAAAAAATAGTTTGTATTTTTATTAAAAGTAAATCTTAAAAGTTAAAATAAAAAAAGTAGTTTGTATTTTTATTAAAAGTAAATCTTAAAAGTTAAAATAAGAAAAGTAGTTTGTATTTTTATTAAAAGTAAATCTTAAAGGTTAAAATAAGAAAAATATATTATAATAATATATATTATAACTTAATATATATTATAATAATATCATTAATAATATAATATAATATGAACCTATATTCCCTTATGATTTTATTATTTGTAATCATACCATTATTCCTTTGTTTACTACTTATGAATCTAAACTAATTCTAATTGCATGTTGTTATTTATCTACGAAAAAAAAATATTATGATTATGATTTATGTTGTTCATCTTTCTGAAAATAGAAAATGTCAAACTTATCAAAGCTTGAGTTTGATGCCTTAGACGTATCGGGAACAAACTACACATCATGGGTTATGGACGTAGAAATAAATCTTGGATCATTGGGTATTCTAGAAACTTTAAAAGAAAATAATACTTGTTCCGATCAAGATAAATTAAAATCAATTGCTTTTATTCACAAACATATTGATACCACCTTAAAACATATGTTTCTCACTATCAAAGATCCACATGTTTTATGGGAAAGTATCAAGAGTAGATTCGATAATCAAAAGGAAATATTACTTCCAGCTGCGAGGGAAGAATGGAGAAATCTAAGGTTCCAAGATTTCAAAAAGGTAAGTGAATACAGCTCGGCCATGTTCAAGATCCGTTCAAAGCTTCAATTCTGTGGTCAAGAAATAAGTGATGCTGATATGATGGAGAAAACTTTCTCCACAATGCATTCTGCAAATATAACTGTGCAAGAAAATTTAAGATTGCAGAATTATAAAACTTTTTCCAAACTTCAAACTTATCTCTTAGTTGCAGAAGTTAATAAAGAATTACTGATGAAAAATCAAGAATCTCGTCCTACCGGTGCGCTAGCATTTCCTGAAGCTAATGCTATTAACAATAATAATAATAATAATAAAAGAAGAAATGCACATGGACGAGGGTGTGGAAGAGGTCGTAGCCATATTGGCCAAAACCATCATCATGGAAATTACCATAACAATAATAAAAATCATAACTATGTTCGAAATCACCCTTATGGTAATGGTCGTGGTCGTGGTCGTGGTCGTGGTGGTCGTGGTGGTCGTGGTCGTGGACAAAGAAATAATAATCCACAAAATTATAAAATCCAAACACCATACAATCCCACAAATCACAATGTTGAAGAAGGCTTTTCAAAGAATGTTGAAGATTCTTGTTACCGATGTGGTAAAATTGGTCACTGGTCTAAAAACTGCCGAACAAATCAGCATTCTGTTAATCGGTATCAAGAATCCCTAAAGGGAAAAGGAAAAGAAGCAAATCTTGTGGATGACCTTGATACAAAAATCACTGAGCCAACTTATGACTACTTTAATGAATAAATTTCTAATATCTATATATATATATATATATATATATATATATATATATATCCTATTATATGTTCTCGTTAAATAAATGGTTGTAGATTTTCAATCTACACCATATCTAGTTTACTACATATTTCCTTATTATGTGCTATCGTTTGTAACATGTTTTGAATGTAATATATTGATGAATTATATAGTCATTATTTGTTTCTCATATTTTTTTTTGAAGTTCATGATGTATATTGCTGGAGTAAAAAATCAGTCAAATGGTGGAGATATTTGTATTGCAGACAGTGGTGCCACTCACACCATACTCAAATCTAAAAAATATTTCACAGACTTGAAAGCAACGGAAGGAACTATACATACTATATCAGGTCCTGTGGACTTAATAAAAGGAATGGGAAAGGCAAAATTCATGTTACCAAATGGTACGAATTTTCTGATAAATAATGCCTTATTTTCTCCCATGTCAAAGAGAAATTTGTTAAGTTTCTCTGACATATACCAAAATGGATATGATTATCAGCCAGTGACAACAGAAAATGAAAAATATTTAAGTATCACTGATAAGAATCGTGTAATTGAAAAACTACCAAGACTTCATTCTGGTTTACATTATACACATATAAATGTACCTGAAGTAAATGTGGTAGTTAAAGAAAAATTATGTGATCCTGTAATGATCAGTTTGTGGCATGAGAGATTAGGTCACCCAGGATCAACAATGATGAAAAGAATAATACAAAATACACATGGACATCCATTGGCGGATCAAAGGATCCCTCATGATGCACTTATCCCATGTACATCATGCTCACTTGGAAAGTTGATAATAAGACCATCACCTCTTAAGGTTGAAAAAGAATCACCAATTTTTCTTGAAAGAATTCAAGGTGATATATGTGGACCAATTCATCCACCATGTGGACCATTTAGATATTTTATGGTTCTAATAGACGCATCTAGTAGATGGTCTCATGTTTGTCTATTATCAAGTCGAAATATGGCATTTGCAAAATTTCTTGCTCAAATTATTAAATTGAGAGCACATTTCCCTGATTATACTATTAAAAGGGTGAGACTAGATAATGCCGGTGAGTTTACGTCTCAAGCATTTAATAACTTTTGCATGTCTATTGGGATTATTGTTGAACATCCCGTTGCCCATGTGCATACACAAAATGGTTTAGCTGAATCATTAATTAAACGATTGCAGCTAATAGCTAGACCATTGATAATGCGAACAAAACTCCCAGTATCTGTATGGGGCCATGCAATTTTGCATGCTGCATCATTGATTCGCATTAGACCAAGCGCAAGTCATACATATTCTCCTTTGCAACTTGCTTTTGGTCATCAGCCAAATATTTCCCACCTTAGAACATTTGGTTGTGCGGTTTATGTCCCTATCGCACCACCACAACGCACTAAAATGGGTCCTCAAAGAAGGATGGGAATATATGTTGGATATGAAACATCTTCAATAATAAGATATATTGAACCCATGACGGGTGATGTTTTTACAGCACGTTTTGCTGATTATCACTTTAATGAAACATTATTCCCTAGATTAGGGGGAGAAATAAAAAATAAAGAAAATGATGTTTCATGGTGTGAACCTCAATTAATGTATCTTGATCCTCGCACAAAAGAATGCGAGATCGAAGTTCAAAAAATAATGCATATGCAAGAACTTGCAAATAAATTGCCTGATGCATTTACAGATACAAAAAGAGTGACTAAATCATATATACCAGCAGCAAATGCTCCAGCTCGAATTGAAATTCCAAAAACTGGCAATAATGTTATTCTTGAGTCTTTGCCACGCCAGAAACGTGGGAGACCAATTGGTTCCAAAGATAAAAATCCTCGGAAAAGAAAATCAGCTGATAATGAGGTAAAAGAAAGTGTTCAAGAAGAACTACAAATCAATACTCCTTCTGCAGAGGAGATTGATGATGTCAATACGGAATTTTCAATCAATTACGCACATTCAAAAATATTATGGAACCGAAATGAAATGAAAAATCTTGATGAGATATTTTCATATAATGTTGCATATGACATCATGAATGATGATGATGATCCAGAACCAAAATCTGTCATGGAATGTCAAAATAGACATGATTGGGATCATTGGAAAGGAGCAATACGAGCTGAATTTGAATCACTCAATAAAAGAAAAGTTTTCGGATCTATCATTCTCACACCTAAAGATGTGAAACCTGTGGGATATAGATGGGTTTTTGTGCGAAAAAGAAATGAGAAAAATGAAGTTACAAGGTATAAAGCTAGACTTGTAGCTCAAGGTTTTTCTCAAAGACCGGGAATTGATTATGAAGAAACTTATTCTCCTGTTATGGATGCAATTACTTTTAGATACTTAATCAGCCTGGCAGTTTCTGAAAATTTAGAAATGCATCTCATGGATGTTGTGACTGCTTATCTTTATGGATCACTTGATAGTGATATATATATGAAGATACCTGAAGGATTTAAGGTATCAGAAGCAACCAATGCAAAACCCAAAGAAATGTACTCAATCAAGTTACAAAGGTCTTTATATGGGTTGAAACAATCGGGTCGCATGTGGTATAAACGATTAAGTGATTACTTGATAAGCAAAGGGTATACCAATAATCTTATTTGCCCATGTGTTTTCATTAAGAAAACAACATCCGGATATGTGATCATAGTTGTTTATGTTGATGATCTTAATATCATAGGTACAAATAAAGAGATCCATGAAGCCATTCAACTTCTAAAGAAAGAATTTGAAATGAAAGATCTCGGAAAAACCAAGTATTGCCTTGGTTTACAAATTGAACATATGCCTAATGGTTTACTTGTACATCAAACAACATATACTGAAAAGATTTTAAAACGTTTTAATATGGACAAGGCAAAACCATTAAGTACTCCTATGGTTGTTAGATCACTTAATGTTGACACTGATCCATTTCGTCCCTGTGAAGATCATGAAGATATCCTGGGACCAGAAGTACCATATCTTAGTGCAATTGGAGCTCTTATGTATCTTACAAATTGTACAAGACCTGACATTTCTTTTGCAGTTAATTTGTTGGCAAGGTTCAGCTCAGCTCCTACCAAAAGACACTGGAATGGGATCAAACACATATTTCGATACCTTCGAGGAACTACTGATTTAGGATTATTTTATTCTAACGAATCAAAACAAGATTTGGTTGGTTATGCAGATGCAGGTTATTTATCTGATCCACATAAAGCTAAATCTCAAAATGGATATGTATTCCTAAATGGAGGTACCGCAATATCATGGCGTTCTAAAAAACAAACACTTGTTGCAACATCATCAAATCATGCCGAAGTAATTGCATTACATGAAGCCAGTCGGGAATGTTTTTGGTTGAGATCAATGACACAACTCATTACTGATTCTTGTGGACTAGAACGCAATAAAAGTTCAACAATTATCTATGAAGATAATGTAGCTTGCATAACACAGATGAAAGAAGGGTATATCAAAAGTGACCGAACAAAACACATACCCCCTAGATTCTTCTCATACACTCAAAATCTCATTAAGGACAACCAGATTGAAATGAGATATGTTCAGTCCAGCAAAAACTCTGCTGACCTTTTCACCAAAGCACTTCCAACTGCTATTTTCAGAACACACGTTCATAATATTGGCATGAGGCATGTTCAGAAGATGTAACAACTCAGGCGTTGCCTACTTGAGGGGGAGTCAACTCTATGCTGCACTCTTTTTCCCTTAGCTAAAGTTTTATCCCAAAGGGTTTTCTTTAGCAAGGTTTTTAACGAGGCAGTACTAGTTATTCACTAATAAAATCATCATCCAAGGGAGAGTGTTATAAAAGTAATAATTGGATGATAATTTTATTATTATTATAGATATTGCATAGTATATTTTTTTGAGTATAAATAGGTGTGTTGAGTTAGAGTTTATTGTATGTATTTTTTTGGTTAACAAAAACACTCTCTCTCTCTAGATTCCAAATGCCACCAAACTCTCATTGTACATTTTTCTATAAATAAAAAACCAATTACTCATACCTTTTGTTCAACCTTTGTTTTCTCCGTTTTACAGTATCTCTATCTCTATATACCTTCTACAGTCAAGAACCACTAAAGGTAGTTATAAGCCTACTGAATTATAACATATTTTAGAATATGTGAGCTTAGGATTAGTTGTGGTATATTATAGAGTGTGCAAGTCATTTGTGAATATTATAAAAGTTAGAGGGCTTAGATGCAATTCTAGATTCTAGAAGGGTTTCGGTGTAATTTGCATAGGAGCTCAACAACGTTTGTTTGATTTTGTGAAGCAAGAACCTAACGAGGGTTTTACCTACACAAAGATTGTGATTAACCTTATACATTTTATTAAACATTGATTGATACTATATTAATTTTTTTCAAATTCATTCCCATTGATTGATTTCCATTGGTTAGATAACAAAATGCAATTATTCATTCCCTAAATTGGATTTTGATCACCCGCCAAAATATCCCGCCTCATTTTTCACTCCACTAATTCCTCCTTTACGACCTCATCACAAAAAATTGCTAATAAATTGCTCCTCTTATCTCTCAAATCCTCACAACTTACTTTATTCAAGATATTTGTTTTCCCTCTACAATTAATTACCTATTGTAAGTCTTCTTAATTCTGGGTTTTTATTCAACTATATTCAAACATGTCATGTCAATACGTAATAATAATAAATAAATGATGATGGTGATGTTTATGCATATTATTCGATTTATAGCAAGACAATTACCAACAAGTTTTATTATTGTGATTTTATTTTATGATTATAATGCTTCAGACCTTTAACATTGTTGTGGTCGTCTGACACATGTATGTAATATGTTCAGTTCGGCTTTGTATGTTTTGATTTTTTCTAATATTTTTTTTTCAACTAATTTATTTGTTATCTTTTTGTTCTAGGCTGTTTTCTTGTGTACCCATCACACTGAACTTTAGGTAATTTTCTGTTTATAGTTTTTTATTGAGATATTGATTGGCTCATTGTGTGATCACCTGATTTAATCGATTAGTAGAGATTTTAGAGCTCTAGTAATTGAAACCAAATATAAGGTTTCATCCAAATCTGATATCCTTGCAATAAGTCCTAGTTTAAATTTTACTAGTAGCACATTTTGGGGTGGTCTGAATAAGGGTACGAAACGGTCACCTGATAAACTCAGTTAAGCCCCGCTTAAATGAGTTAAAATACTCGTCCTTTTCAGATAACCCAGAACATGGAAAACCTTATCCGGGTTACACATTTACATAGATCCGACTCTTATAAAAGCACAAAATTGGTTGATCATATTGTATATGAACTTGCAATTGGTAATAAAGTTATCAGTGTATTCAAATCCATCTTACTTCACATATATATAATATAAATTTAATTTAAAACAAGAGATCTATTATTCATCCTACTAATTAATGCACAGTGATGGATAGCATAAAATAGTTGTTATATCTAACATGTTTCATTTAATATAATAATAATAATAATAATAATAATTGGCAGTAATATAGTAATATTCTTGATATTGGAAATCAAAAGTTTCAGTTTTTATCGTTTAACTGTGCTGTGTTTTTATAGATGACTGATTGTTTGAGCTTGACGTGCGAAATCTGTGAGTTTGTGGGGTTAGAAAACGGTTATGACGGCTACTATTACTGCCAGCGATGTGGGACCCAAGCTGAAGGAATCAGAGAAATGGCTGTCGATAACGATGATTTGATCTTCATTAAAGAAAATATCCGGTCTATAGTTCAAAGGCGTGTACCTGTTAAAACCGAGCCACTCTCTCAGTCCCAACCCGCTTCACATTTTTGGGAGACATTAAGGACCCAAGTAAAAGAAGAAGATGTTAAACCAGGTGATGTTGTGGGCCCCACTGAGCCAGCTGATTTTGCAACAGTGCCTAGAAAACTGACTTATGAAGATTATTACACTGAAATTAGGATGAGATATGTAATGGGAGTACAGATAATGGTTGAACTGCAGATCAAGGCTTTGGTTGATAAATTTAACGTGTGTCCGTTAGTTGTTGGCATGATCGAACCCATTTGGTTAAGATTGTTAGCAGAAACTAACATTTTTAATGACAACTGGGCTGATGAGGTTATCAACAAATCAGAATCTCAAGTTCAAGGTATTTTATATGCTTTTTTATATGAATGAATGGATTGATATAAGGGAAATTTTATTTCTAACTGGTCAAGAAGAAAGACTCTCATAAAAAAATGGGCTGAAACTGGAACTGAAACTGAAAATGGGTCTCGACCCAAAAATTTAAGATGAAAAATGGGTTTCGACCCAATCATACCCAAGCAGACCCAACCCAACCTGGGTGTTGACCCAACCCATCCGACCTACATAAAAGCTGACCCATTTGATCCCCGACCCATTTGCCAGGTATTCCTAAAACCTACTAATACCTACTTTAAAATTTTTTATCTACATGATTTATTAGAAGACACTGCATATTTGTAAAAACATGAATGCATTAAGTTCTAGACCAAATGTTTTTTTAAGTGAATCTAACTAGACACATATCACTAACACCTGTTTTGAATTGTTAGCCACCCGTCCGACCCGCCCCTTTTGACACCTTAGTTTTTTTAACTATCATAATCTTATTTTATCTCAGGTGAAACGGGAGGTGTACTGGCTAGAGGTAAACATAAACATGAACCCCATAATTTACTCGGTAAACGATGCGTAATGTTATGGTTCCGATCCGTGAGCAACACAATACCATTATCTTATTCTTTAGCAATATCATTTTTAGTGTGCCATTTAGCAAGGGAACCAATTCTATCAACTGATATAATTAAATGGACACTTGAAGGCAAAATTCCTTATTTTGCTGCTTATGTCGAAATCGAAAAACAAATTGGCCCCGCTACTAACGCTTGTCCAATAAGTTCGACCCGTATGTTCAGACCCATTCATGCAATCTCGGCTCAAAAACTCGAGTCATTGGCAGCTTCGATTGCATATTCGATAGGCCTAGAGTTACCTCCCGTTAACTTTTACGCGATTGCCTCTTGTTATCTAAAACAATTATCTCTTCCAGTTGAGATTATTCTCCCCCACGCGTGTCGAATAAACGAGTGGTGTATGTTACCAGATCTTTGGTTATCCGTAAATGAATCGAGGATACCTACACGTGCATATGTGTTGTCAATACTTATAGTATCGATTAGGATTCTGTATAATATTCATGGATTTGGGAAATGGGAAAGTTCGTTGTCTCGTGCAATCAAGAAAAAAGTTAGGAGAAAATTAATTTTTTCCGCCGATGGTGAACAATCGCACTTAGATGCTGCTACAGAGATTCTAGTTGTACTACAATCAAAGTACAATGAGCTTATTGATACGAGTGGTAAGTGGATATTTTATCTTGTTGCGATTGTCGACTTCATGGTTTATAGATATTTATTTATGTATCGTCACGTACCTTATTGTTTTATTTGTGATTGGTAGATCATGAGAAGGATTTGGAAAGTTATCTTGAATATTGTAAAAATGTCGTTTTTGCTGTTACGGAGCAGTCGTTTGAGGATCTTGAGGAATATTACATAATAGATGAGCTTTGGAATTTGTATAAGAAGAACAAAGAGGTATGTATGTCTCGCTACTTGTCCTTTTCAATGTGTAACTTACTAATATTCATTGTTATATATATATACATGTATGTACAAAGTACACACACTTGCAAAAGATAAGAGTTTTTTTTTTTTTTTTTTTTTTTGTAGGATGGTAAATCATGTGAGTCACCCTCCGTAAGCCCTAGTAGTCCTTACAAGAAGAGACCAAGAGACGTTTCAAAAAGCAAGACGAAGAAGCCTAAAGACGGAAATGCGCAAATTATTAGTCAAAACGATAAGGGGGAGTCACACAAGGAAAGAGAAATAAGGCGAATGATATCAAACATGGAAGAGAATAAATTTAGTTATATTCCTCCAAGGAGCAAAGTGAAAAGACATGATTACCTTCATTACACAAGGAAAAAAGATGTTGGGGCTTATGTTTATGCTGCACATGCGGATTACTACATTCTATTGCGCTCTTGTGCGCGAGTGGCTCAACTCGATGTCAGGTGTATGCATGTTGCTGTGATGAGTGTTGAGAGGCGATTAGCTTGGCTAGAGAATAACATACAACGTTGCTTGAAACGAATGCCTTCTTCTTCTTCTTCTTCTTCTTCTTCTTCTTCTTCTTCTTCTTCTTCTTCTTCTGAAGCTTGCCAGTTTTGTGATGATGATGATGAGGAGGAGGCTGTACAAAATGCTCCAAATGATGTTGCTACGGATATGGATTTTCAGTGTTAAACTTATGAGATATGTACACATTAGCATTAGCATCTAATAAAAAATACCACGTATTTTCTAATGTTTTACTCCATTTTGCAAAAGCAAATATGTTCAACAAGTTTATTGAATATGTGTTGAATGTTATATGTGATGGAAAATCGTGTGTACTTTTAGTCAGATTAACGCAGCGTATAGTTAAAATAATAATCTTTTATTATTTCATAAAAACATTTACAAGATTAAATCTTCATATATTTAATGAAACATGCACACGATTAATTTATCCCAATGAGATCCAGTTACACCACTAATATTTGTCAAAATATGTAATTCACAAAATGAGTAAACGATATACCTTTCTTGAAGAAACTGATGAGACGGAGAGAAACTTACGATCAAAAGTATGATCGTCTCTTTGGATAGTCCACACTACACTTTCGAACAACGTCAATGGATGCTAGTCCAAACCCAAGTAATTTATTATAATAATCTATTTATTATAATAAACAAACAATAAATAATATTCCGTAAACAATATCTTCCTTCTTTTGAAAACCTCCGGAAAGAAAATTGATGGTGTTCTTAGTTAACAAAAGGAATGATGAAATTTTTTATTTTTTTAATTATTACGTATCATCTCTTTTCATATAAATGACATGTATATATAGAAATGTCAAACATTTCTATCTTTTTCAATAGAACAAGACAAGGAGTATTATTATTCTCATTTTGTATTCTTTTGTAACTCACGGACCAAGAATGAGCTGTCTGATTTTGTTTCTATTTGCATTATCTCAAAACAAGATACGGAGGATTTGATATAATTTTAAAAAGTCGTATTTCTCAAATACTTCACGGGTATGTTATGTAACTTATAATTAATAATCATGTCGCTTTCATGCGAATAGTAAATTAATTAATTTCGTTTCATTTACTATTCATATGAATAGTAAATGAACTAATTTCGATTTACTATTTTGTTACTTGAGTAATATATATACATCATATATATATTTTATTTGATGTCTCGGTGTATATGTGTGTGACCCCGAAGGCTCAAATGAAGTTGGCCATATAGTTATATGTTGTACCTTGCACATTAATCCTACAGACTCCCACTTGTGCATGACACAACACCAAGTAACTATACAAACAATGGTAAGCGTCTAGCAACACGTCATTGTCCCCAAATTCATGTGAGGGTAGTTTCTCGAAACTGTTTATGGTAAGTTTTAAATGTCATTCGTCCTTTTGTTTCAGATACTTTAGTTAAACTTGAGATATGGATCATCGGTCATTCTCATTTGTTTAACAATTTTGTTTCTCGATCTTAGAACTGAATTAGATCACCAAATTAATTAAGTATCATCTTAATTATATCTGGGTGCGGCCACACAAATATCTTATTCATTCATCGAGGAGCTCAAAAAGTATCTAACTCCAAACATTTTAGAGGAACAAATCCTATATTGCATACACGTGTCTATCACGAGCTTTACATTATACCCAATAATGGCCTTTATAACAGCCTTATTCAGGATAGCGTTTAACCATATCAAAATACAATGTTTCACACCTCAAAACTGGCGTGCATCTCAAGTCTAAGGACATAAATACATAATCACTAAAAGATTCACTACTGACAATGATCCATGTAGTGACATCTCGGATGGGTCATTCCAACATTCATCATCAATGAATACATATGAATTTTAGTCTCAACAAGTTAACTATTTATCATCAATAAATATAACCAAAACTTCATATTAATCTTAATTCATGTTATTCCCATAACATAACCGATTATGGAGATTTTGAATAATCAACAATTATTCATGGATTAAACATGCTAATATAGAACACAGTGATATAAATGAAACTGATCATACCAACTATATATCAATTCATTAAGATAAAACTGCTTAATGTTCCAAAAATATCCAAATACTAAATTACAAATTAAAAAGATCAGCAGCATAACGAAGTCCAATACTACTAGCATGATCATCATGCTTGTTGTGTGTCATGGGCTTCGTGAACGGGTCAGCCACATTATCATCTGTATGAATCTTAAGAATATTAATATCATTCCTCTCAACGACTTCTTGAATGTAGTCAAACTTTCGAAGAATGTGTCTGCTACCTTTACGTACACGTGATTCTTTTGCAAGTATAATAGCACTTGAATTATCACAATACATTTCCATAGGGGATTCAATGCTGGGAACTACTCCGAGTTCAGAAATAAACTTCCTAATCCAGACAGCTTCTTGAGCAGCTTCTGAGGCAGCAATGTATTCTGCTTCCGTTGTAGACTGTGCAACTGTGCTCTGCTTTGAGCTTCTCCAATCAACTGCTCCGCCATTCATGACAAAGACATACCCTGACTGGGATCGAGAATCATCTCGATCAGTTTGGAAACTAGCATCTGTATAACATCTAATACTCAACTCTTCTTCCAAATCACCGTAAACCAAGAACATATCTTTAGTTCTTCGCAAATATTTAAGAATGCTCTTAACAGCAATCCAATGTTCTTCACCTGGATTCTGTTGATAACGACTCGCCAAACTCAAAGCTAACGAGACATCAGGTCTAGTACATAACATGGCATATATAATGGATCCTATAGCCGAAGCATACAGAACACATTTTATTCGTCTTATCTCATCAGGTGTGATAGGACTTTGAGACTTGCTCAAGGTTACGCCCTTTTGCATGGGCAATGCTCCGCGCTTGGAGTTTTGCATGTTAAATCTTCGCAAGATTTTGTCAATGTATGTAATTTGACTCAAACCAATAAGCCTTTTGGATCTATTTCTATAGATCCTGATTCCAAGAATATACTTAGCTTCTCCAAGATCTTTCATGGCAAAACATTTTCCAAGCCAAGATTTGACATCTTGCAAAGTTGAAATGTCATTTCCAATAAGTAGTATGTCATCAACATACAAGATCAAGAAGACAACTTTGCTCCCACTAGCTCTAATGTAAATACAGGGGTCATCTTGGTTTTGAGAAAAACCAAACTCTTTGATTTTCTGATCAAACTTAAGATTCCAGCTCTTGGATGCTTGCTTTAATCCATAAATGGATTTTAGAAGCTTGCATACTTTAGTAGGATGCTTAGGATTCACAAAACCTTCCGGCTGAACCATATATACGTCCTGTAAGACCCAAATATTTATTGTACATAATGTATTCATGGTGTACGATGCATATATGAAGTGTACGAAGCATGTACGTGTTGCTTGCTCGAATGTCGAAGAAAACTGGACGTTGTTTGAGGTACAAGGTGTGTACGTATCTTCTCAACCCCAAATAAAGTTTGAATTGATGTTTCAAAGCCTTACCATTGGAAAAAATATCTTATTAAATTTCCAACGATATTTGATTCATCGAAAACGGAGCTACGGTCAAAAAGTTATGGCCAAAACAAGTTTCTGAAATCTGACCTGTAGGGTGGAGCGGCGCCCCACCATTTGGCGCGGCGCGCCGAAGGCGTCTGATGTGTTTTTCAGCATTTTAAAGTGTTTAAATGAAGGGTATTATGGTCCTTTCGCATATGGACGGTTTTAGGCCACAAAAGGCAGTTTGGGGGACTCATTCACCTCCACAATCTTATCCATATCCTCTCATCTTCAACCTCAAGTTCTAGAGAGAGAGTCGAGTGAGAAAGCTTGAGAAAAGGAAGAAGAAGCTTGAGTTCTTCAAGTTAAAACTCATTTCTTGTGTTGTTGTTGTTCTAGCTTCGTTTTCTTCAAAAGGTAAAACCCTAATTCGGATTTAGTTGTGTTAATTCGTTTATTATGCTAGGGTTTGTGTTAATGTAGATGTAAAACCCATTTCTTGGAAGTTTGGGGTAAATGGGTTAAGTTTTGATGTAAGAACCCTAACATTGGTGGGTTTAGGATTGGATGATGATATTGTTAGTTTGTAAACTAATTTTGTTGATGAAATCACTAACTAACTTGGATTGTTAGTGATTTGGGGTGTAAGTTCACAAATTTGGTGTTTTGACTAGTTTTTAGGTCAAAATGGGTTTTTGCGTAAATGTTGGTCTAAAATGCATTTAAAGCCTAAAAGAGGTGTATTTAGGTTGTAACGACCCAACCCGTATTAAAACCGGCCCATAAAATTTTTTCCTTTTAATACGCGTTAAATAATACTTTAGGTCCCAATTGTTTTTCCATAAACATCTTTAATTACAATAGAAGGTTTAATAACCTTAAAACATTTAATACATTAGTTAATTGTCCAAACGGACATACACGACCCGACTAGTTTAGTTTCCAACAAAACCGAGCATGGTGATTTGGGACTATGCTACCCAAATCCTAATCGAGTACAAAAGCAAGATCTTCTAAGCAACCTAGCCAAGATCTCTAATCCCCAAGCTTACCCGAGCCACCAAGCCTGCGAACCTATAAAAATAGCAACAACGAGAGGGTAAGCTAACGCTTAGTGAATGATAATATACTACATACATATATATGTATAAAATGGACACGCCACATAAATATCAAATACCGCATACCGAAGCATCCATGTATAAGGCAACTACACTAAGCATACCGTAAGATCACTAAGCAATGAGCTGAAGATACATCAACAAAATATATGTTCACCAACAACGATGTGAACAATGCCAATAAGCTACACCCGGAGGGTTAGCTACATCACGACAATACAACATTATATGTATACAATATATATATATATATATATATATATATATATATATCTCGAATAATATAATTTGCTTACGCTTACTACACAATAACCATGGTTAACCAAGTACAAGGGAATGGTACTTCGAATTTCCCATCGGTGTTCCCAACAACCGTTAGTGTACAACGAAATATATCACTAACCCCTGGGTGGTATCGATCGTCCGAACTTAAAACCCACCCGTCACGTGTAATGTGGTATCGAACACCCGAACTTTAACCCACAATACACGCCCACACACACACCTATATGACATGGTATCGAACGCCCGAACTTTAAACCCATATCATATATTGACCCGATGTGGTATCGATCACCTGAACTTAAACCCACATCGAACCTCGTACAAGTAACTACATTATATACACACATGTATAATCATTCCACTCACTATATTAACCCTTCGTCATTGGGGTTACATAAGTCCACATCGTACGCCCATGTGATAACGTACACACAAAGTGTGCACCTCGCCAAAGTGGTCAACCAAAACGCACAACCGTGCCAATTGGACCAATACATAAGTCCAACAATTCCACCTATACGAGAAGCGAGCTCTACAAGCGAGAACCCCTTTACCCGACCCGCACCCATCCTACACATACATATGCATATAGGATATTAACACTCACCTTGTCGCCTTGAAGAAATGCTTCCAAGTAATCCGCAAATCGTCAATGGAAAGTACCTAATCCGTTATCACAAATTCAACAACACACTTAGATTGGATCTACAAACCAACCCAATTTGACACTTAGTGCAATTCCGACCCAAATGCACTTCCAAGGACAAACCGCGCCCAAACTAACCAATAATCACTAACACAAGTGATAAGGGTCCTAATATGCCAATTTAAACCCGATCACAAGTGTTAACACTTATCGTTCCCAAAATCGCCCATAAACCCTAATTTTGACCCATAAGGTCAAAATCTCACCATTTACAAGTTTTGACACCAAAACATGTTTAACTCGGCTTTATACTTCAACTTAATCCATTTTAAGTTTACAAACCTCAACGAATCGACATTCGGGTCATAATCCTCAACAAACCCTAATTTTAACTCTAGTCAAAATTAGTCAACCATGAAAACCCTAAAAGTCTCCAAAACACCAATAATCACTAATGCTAGTGATTGTACACCATTTACATGTCTTAAACATGGTTAAATCATTAACCAGCCCAAAACCCACCTTTAACAACAATAAACCTGAATATTGGTGTTAATCTCCAATTAACAACTAAATGGGTTTCACCTATGAATCATACAATCAAAAGCCCCAAATTTGAATGATGAACACGAAAATGAGATTTGAAGTTAGAGCTTACCACTAGTATCACCGTGTAGCCAAGAACGAGGAGAACAAACTAGTCAACTACGCCAAAGATCAAATCCCGCTTCTTCCTTTCCAGAAATCCCTTTGAAATCAAATGGGTGTTTGAGTTTTTGAGAGGAAAATGAAATGAAAAGGAAAATGAAATTAGGAAATGAAATGAATGGATGAGGTTAAAGCCTCAAATCTGGCTCAAACGTGAAATGACCAAATTGCCCTTGAACTTCATTTAAAATTACAAGAATCTGGTGCCAGTTTGCCCGTATCGCCGCGCCGCGGCCTTAAATGTCGCGCCGCGACATTTGCCTAGTTCTGGGATCATTTTTTGTCAAGCTTCTGATCTGGATTCCAGTTAAATGCCGCGCCGCGGCCTCCTTTGTCGCGCCGCGACGTTCAACGTGGTCTGACTCATTTCCTTGCATACAAGACCTTAACACCCGAACATGTCCCCAACCCTTCATACGCCTATCGTACATACACAATACAATTATAAATTATGTACGGAGAAAAACGGGGTGTTACAACTCTCCCCCACTTAGATTCGATCACGTCCTCGTGATCCTCGTCACTTAACCAAACGGACCACACTTCACGGTCCTCAAACATAAGTCCCAACCGACATTCCTAAGCAATTCTTCCCACTGAATTGCCTTTAACAACTAAATCGTCACCCGCGATTTATCAAATCCACAATCCGAGCACTAAAACCATGCTCATTCCCTAACATCGGAAAACTCAACCAATCTCGTACCGAGATACCAATTCCTTAGCATACCCTTACCGAGTACGACGCTAAAAACAACCAAATCTCAACCTAAGGTAAACAACCCGAAGTGATGAAAACCGAACCAAACGAATCCTGACGGATAACACCAATCACTATACATCCCTTGTAGTGCGCAATACGACCAATACGCAACTACCGTAACATCATAATCCAACGACTAGAACCGATAGCGCCCAAAACGACTATGGAAACGCGAATCCCAAGGTGTACAAAATCGACTATTGTAACACCCGTAACAACACGTGAGCGAAGCACGGCTATCGCCTCACTAATCATACAACATGGTCCTCACGACCCCGCCATCGGCGTATAAAACAACCGATAGTTCCCATAACATGGTCCTTACGACCCCACCATTGGTGTATCAAACAACCAATAGATCACACAACACGAAGGCTGTCCGAAAACATACGCGCCTTTGTGAATCCGAACTACACGCGACTCACTACCTTCACCACAACAACAATCGGGATTGGCCGAACTACACGCGCCTTAGTGAATCCGAACTACACGAGAGTCACTATCCCGGAGGAATGACCGAACTACACGAGTCATTTGTGAATCCGAACTACACGAGACTCACTCCTCAATACAATGACCGAAACCACACGAGTCATTTGTGAATTCGAAACCACACGCGATCCACTACCATGATGAAGTCAGCGGACCCGAAGATCATGCTTCACCAATTTCAACACCGGATGAAGTCAGCGGACCCCGTCAACGGTCATGCTTCACCGATCGCATACTCCCATGATGAAGTCAGCGGACCCCGAAGTTCATGCTTCATCAATCACATACGCACTTTTGGCCTCAAACAACGAGTAGTGCAACATCGCGCTCTGCTACACTATAGTGAACCCTAACGGATACCACTAACCATCCACACAATCGAGCAAGAACCACCTATATCGAACATAGGCACAAAACAATAATTCTCTATAAGAGAATCCACCACGCACATCCCTTAACCGAGGGATTCCACCTTGCTCGCCATACCCGTCCATTATCTCTCAACGAGATTTACCACATTACCACCTCGGTGATAATTCAAATCCAAACCATAAGTACAATTTATCCGAAATTGTAATCTACCATAAATCGACCAAAACCAGGTCTCGACAATATTTTCCGGATCTACCAAAAGCATCATCCGAAATCTCACACTAAAACTTCCTCGTGCGGGAGTGTAACTCCCCCACTTGGAACTACATTCCATATCCACAACTCGTACAACCGTACAATGCTACCAAAGGTAGACTTTACAAACGATTGGGCTCACACAACCCATCACCATATCTTGCTCCAGCCTTGAGCACACGAAGGATTTCAATCAATCCTTAAACACTTCGAACAAAAAGTGTACCACGATTACACAAACCACACCCTCGCAATCATCCAATTGCTCTAGTTTGTCAATTCCCACCTAGTCACTCATGTACCTAAGGGTTTCACTCCGGTACCCTAAGTACAATGTAACCACAACACAATTGGAGTCGAACACCACGCTAGTAGGTATAAAAGAGGCACCTAATGTCGCATCTTATATACTCCATGACCAACATACATCGAGATTCAAAACACTCGATCTCAAGGTTTTCAGCCACTCGTCGAACCTCACGGTTCATCGACCTCCACACAAAAGCGAACACGCGCTTAACAACTGAACACCAGAAACCCATTTCCATGGCTTGGTATAATTATTTCCCAAATACTAAGGAATGCTTGGTTGCACCAAGTCTTACGCCCTTCGCCCATCGATCAAAACGTCACCATAGGGTACTTCCATTAGGAACGTCACCCATAACAACAATATGCACAACACAAGGCATTTAACAACTCAAACTCAAACGGCACTTAATAAATAATCAAAGGGCATATCTATTAAAACGAAACGTACCTTAACGTCTCCTTGCCGCACCAGTCCCCGCTAACTTGGGACATTCCGACTTACGATGTCCTTCTTCTTGGCAATTGAAACACACCATACCATCAACCTTTGGTACCGAACATTCCCAAGACTTGTGACCCCTCATGCCACAATTGTAACATCTAGATGCACTAGAATCCGGTATACCCGTCCGCGTACCACCCGTGCTCACACTCGGACCCTTAGTCCTCTTACTCGGAGCACCATACGAAACAACCCTTCTATCATTTGAAGGTTCACCACTGACAAGATCAATCTTACCATCCAACCAATCCTTTGCCCTACCCAGCAACAAACTAGTAGCGAGTCTCGTCTTCTTCTCAGGAGGGCATTCAATAGTACAAAAACACCCTTCGACATCCGAGATCCAAGTTGTGCTTACAAAAGGATCCGATTTCCCGTCATACATCGGGGGTTTAGTCCTCATGAAGCTCTTAAGACAACGCTCCATTTCACTACTACCCCGAAATTCAGAATAATTTCTATCCATTTCTTCTCGAAACGCACTCATTTGCTCCGCAACGGCAGCCGCAACTCTAGAGTTAAACTCCTCGTCATTCATCTCGATCTCATTTTGCGTCGTCATTCTAAAGAATGCAAAGCGATTAGTCCACGAACGTATAAAACAACACGCATAACACCGCCCCATCTTGCTCAACACTCGTCGCACATCACTTTTTAGACACGATTTGCACCCGTAATAAGGTTTGCAAGTCCTTATTACGCACACACTCCGTATCAACTCGTTAGTACAACGACCGCCTCGCTCGATGATATAAACAAACACAAACAAAATTCTACGCGATATACACATACGCGAGAATTATTATCACAACACAATTAATATATTAATAATATTCGCATTACCAATATCGACGTTAGTCCACCTACAACAAGGCACTAACTATAACCTATTCCGACCCGTAATCCTACAAGTCCCGCAACAAATAAGCACACACAAAAGTCTAAGTCTAGGCACCTATCTCAAGTCGCCTAAATCCCTTAGACCATGCTCTCATACCACTTGTAACGACCCAACCCGTATTAAAACCGGCCCATAAAATTTTTTCCTTTTAATACGCGTTAAATAATACTTTAGGTCCCAATTGTTTTTCCATAAACATCTTTAATTACAATAGAAGGTTTAATAACCTTAAAACATTTAATACATTAGTTAATTGTCCAAACGGACATACACGACCCGACTAGTTTAGTTTCCAACAAAACCGAGCATGGTGATTTGGGACTACGCTACCCAAATCCTAATCGAGTACAAAAGCAAGATCTTCTAAGCAACCTAGCCAAGATCTCTAATCCCCAAGCTTACCCGAGCCGCCAAGCCTGCGAACCTATAAAAATAGCAACAACAAGAGGGTAAGCTAACGCTTAGTGAATGATAATATACTACATACATATATATGTATAAAATGGACACGACACACAAATATCAAATACCGCATACCGAAGCATCCATGTATAAGGCAACTACACTAAGCATACCATAAGATCACTAAGCAACGAGCTAAAGATACATCAACAAAATATAAGTTCACCAACAACGATGTGAACAATGCCAATAAGCTACACCCGGAGGGTTAGCTACATCACGACAATACAACATTATATGTATACAATATATATATATATATATATATATATATATATATATATATATATATATATATATATATATATATCTCGAATAATATAATTTGCTTACGCTTACTACACAATAACCATGGTTAACCAAGTACAAGGGAATGGTACTTCGAATTTCCCATCGGTGTTCCCAACAACCGTTAGTGTACAACGAAATATATCACTAACCCCTGGGTGGTATCGATCGCTCGAACTTAAAACCCACCCGTCACGTGTAATGTGGTATCGAACGCCCGAACTTTAACCCACACTACACTCCCACACACACCTATATGACATGGTATCGAACGCCCGAACTTTAAACCCATATCATATATTGACCCGATGTGGTATCGATCGCCCGAACTTAAACCCACATCGAACCTCGTACAAGTAAATACATTATATACACACATGTATAATCATTCCACTCACTATATTAACCCTTCGTCATTGGGGTTACATAAGTCCACATCGCACGCCCATGTGATAACGTACACACAAAGTGTGCACCTCGCCAAAGTGGTCAACCAAAACACACAACCGTGCCAATTGGGCCTATACACAAGTCCAACAATTCCACCTATACGAGAAGCGAGCTCTACAAGCGAGAACCCCTTCACCCGACCCGCACCCATCCTACACATACATATGCATATAGGATATTAACACTCACCTTGTCGCCTTGAAGAAATGCTTCCAAGTAATCCAAAACTCGTCAATGGAAAGTACCTAATCCGTTATCACAAATTCAACAACACACTTAGATTGGATCTACAAACCAACCCAATTCGACACTTAGTGCAATTCCGACCCAAATCCACTTCCAAGGACAAACCGCTCCCAAACTAACCAATAATCACTAACACAAGTGATAGTGGTCCTAATATACCAATTTAAACCCGATCACAAGTGTTAACACTTATCGTTCCCAAAATTGCCCATAAACCCTAATTTTGACCCATAAGGTCAAAATCTCACCATTTACAAGTTTTGACACCAAAACATGTTTAACTCGGTTTTATACTTCAACTTAATCCATTTTAAGTTTACAAACCTCAACGAATCGACATTCGGGTCATAATCCTCAACAAACCCTAATTTTGACTCTAGTCAAAATTAGTCAACCACGAAAACCCTAAAAGTCTCCAAAACACCAATAATCATTAATGCTAGTGATTGTACACCATTTACAAGTCTTAAACATGGTTAAATCATTAACCAACCCAAAACCCGCCTTTAACAACAATAAACCCGAATATTGGTGTTAATCTCCAATTAACAACTAAATGGGTTTCACCTATGAATCATACAATCAAAAGCCCCAAATTTGAATGATGAACACGAAAATGAGATTCAGAGTTAGAGCTTACCACTAGTATCACCGTGTAGCCAAGAACGAGGAGAACAAACTAGTCAACTATGCCAAAGATCAAATCCCGCTTCTTCCTTTCCAAAAATCCCTTTGAAATCAAATGGGTGTTTGAGTTTTTGAGAGGAAAATGAAATGAAAAGGAAAATGAAATTAGGAAATGAAATGAATGGATGAGGTTAAAGCCTCAAATCTGGCTCAAACATGAAATGACTAAATTGCCCTTGAACTTCATTTAAAATTACAAGAATCTGGTGCCAGTTTGCCCGTATCGCCACGTCGCGGCCTTAAATGTCGCGCCGCGACATTTTTCTAGTTCTGGGATCATTTTTTGTCAAGCTTCTGATCTGGATTCCAGTTAAATGCCGCGCCGCGGCCTCCTTTGTCGCGCCGCGACGTTCAACGTGGTCTGACTCATTTCCTTGCATACAAGACCTTAACACCCGAACATGTCCCCAACCCTTCCTACGCCTATCGTACATACACAATACACTTATAAATCATGTACGGAGAAAAACGGGGTATTACATAGGTATTTCGGGAACGTGGGAAATGGTCTCGTTAGTTTTGGACTTTCGAGTATCGTTAAAAGTGCAAAAAGGTGTAGATTGCACTTTATGTCAATTTGGGCGGGTCGTGAGTCGAAATGGGGGATTGGTTGATCAAACCTTGTGCAAAATGTATTAGTGGGACATAATCACTATTCGATTGTGATTATGAGTGGTTCGGGTGAGATTTGACTTAGTCAAAGTTGGTCAAGTGTATATATACCAAAATGAATATGATTATCAGTCAGTGACAACAGAAAATGAAAAATATTTAAGTATCACTGATAAGAATCGTGTAATTGAAAAACTACCAAGACTTCATTCTGGTTTACATTATACACATATAAATGTACCTGAAGTAAATGTGGTAGTTAAAGAAAAATTATGTGATCCTGTAATGATCAGTTTGTGGCATGAGAGATTAGGTCACCCAGGATCAACAATGATGAAAAGAATAATACAAAATACACATGGACATCCATTGGCGGATCAAAGGATCCCTCATGATGCACTTATCCCATGTACATCATGCTCACTTGGAAAGTTGATAATAAGACCATCACCTCTTAAGGTTGAAAAAGAATCACCAATTTTTCTTGAAAGAATTCAAGGTGATATATGTGGACCAATTCATCCACCATGTGGACCATTTAGATATTTTATGGTTCTAATAGACGCATCTAGTAGATGGTCTCATGTTTGTCTATTATCAAGTCGAAATATGGCATTTGCAAAATTTCTTGCTCAAATTATTAAATTGAGAGCACATTTCCCTGATTATACTATTAAAAGGGTGAGACTAGATAATGCCGGTGAGTTTACGTCTCAAGCATTTAATAACTTTTGCATGTCTATTAGGATTATTGTTGAACATCCCGTTGCCCATGTGCATACACAAAATGGTTTAGCTGAATCATTAATTAAACGATTGCAGCTAATAGCTAGACCATTGATAATGCGAACAAAACTCCCAGTATCTGTAATGGGCCATGCAATTTTGCATGCTGCATCATTGATTCGCATTAGACCAAGCGCAAGTCATACATATTCTCCTTTGCAACTTGCTTTTGGTCATCAGCCAAATATTTCCCACCTTAGAACATTTGGTTGTGCGGTTTATGTCCCTATCGCACCACCACAACGCACTAAAATGGGTCCTCAAAGAAGGATGGGAATATATGTTGGATATGAAACATCTTCAATAATAAGATATATTGAACCCATGACGGGTGATGTTTTTACAGCACGTTTTGCTGATTGTCACTTTAATGAAACATTATTCCCTAGATTAGGGGGAGAAATAAAAAATAAAGAAAATGATGTTTCATGGTGTGAACCTCAATTAATGTATCTTGATCCTCGCACAAAAGAATGCGAGATCGAAGTTCAAAAAATAATGCATATGCAAGAACTTGCAAATAAATTGCCTGATGCATTTACAGATACAAAAAGAGTGACTAAATCATATATACCAGCAGCAAATGCTCCAGCTCGAATTGAAATTCCAAAAACTGGCAATAATGTTATTCTTGAGTCTTTGCCACGCCAGAAACGTGGGAGACCAATTGGTTCCAAAGATAAAAATCCTCGGAAAAGAAAATCAGCTGATAATGAGGTAAAAGAAAGTGTTCAAGAAGAACTACAAATCAATACTCCTTCTGCAGAGGAGATTGATGATGTCAATACGGAATTTTCAATCAATTACGCACATTCAAAAATATTATGGAACCGAAATGAAATGAAAAATCTTGATGAGATATTTTCATATAATGTTGCATATGACATCATGGATGATGATGATGATCCAGAACCAAAATCTGTCATGGAATGTCAAAATAGACATGATTGGGATCATTGGAAAGGAGCAATACGAGCTGAATTTGAATCACTCAATAAAAGAAAAGTTTTCGGATCTATCATTCTCACACCTAAAGATGTGAAACCTGTGGGATATAGATGGGTTTTTGTGCGAAAAAGAAATGAGAAAAATGAAGTTACAAGGTATAAAGCTAGACTTGTAGCTCAAGGTTTTTCTCAAAGACCGGGAATTGATTATGAAGAAACTTATTCTCCTGTTATGGATGCAATTACTTTTAGATACTTAATCAGCCTGGCAGTTTCTGAAAATTTAGAAATGCATCTCATGGATGTTGTGACTGCTTATCTTTATGGATCACTTGATAGTGATATATATATGAAGATACCTGAAGGATTTAAGGTATCAGAAGCAACCAATGCAAAACCCAAAGAAATGTACTCAATCAAGTTACAAAGGTCTTTATATGGGTTGAAACAATCGGGTCGCATGTGGTATAAACGATTAAGTGATTACTTGATAAGCAAAGGGTATACCAATAATCTTATTTGCCCATGTGTTTTCATTAAGAAAACAACATCCGGATATGTGATCATAGCTGTTTATGTTGATGATCTTAATATCATAGGTACAAATAAAGAGATCCATGAAGCCATTCAACTTCTAAAGAAAGAATTTGAAATGAAAGATCTCGAAAAAACCAAGTATTGCCTTGGTTTACAAATTGAACATATGCCTAATGGTTTACTTGTACATCAAACAACATATACTGAAAAGATTTTAAAACGTTTTAATATGGACAAGGCAAAACCATTAAGTACTCCTATGGTTGTTAGATCACTTAATGTTGACACTGATCCATTTCGTCCCTGTGAAGATCATGAAGATATCCTGGGACCAGAAGTACCATATCTTAGTGCAATTGGAGCTCTTATGTATCTTACAAATTGTACAAGACCTGACATTTCTTTTGCAGTTAATTTGTTGGCAAGGTTCAGCTCAGCTCCTACCAAAAGACACTGGAATGGGATCAAACACATATTTCGATACCTTCGAGGAACTACTGATTTAGGATTATTTTATTCTAACGAATCAAAACAAGATTTGGTTGGTTATGCAGATGCAGGTTATTTATCTGATCCACATAAAGCTAAATCTCAAAATGGATATGTATTCCTAAATGGAGGTACCGCAATATCATGGCGTTCTAAAAAACAAACACTTGTTGCAACATCATCAAATCATGCCGAAGTAATTGCATTACATGAAGCCAGTCGGGAATGTTTTTGGTTGAGATCAATGACACAACTCATTACTGATTCTTGTGGACTAGAACGCAATAAAAGTTCAACAATTATCTATGAAGATAATGTAGCTTGCATAACACAGATGAAAGAAGGGTATATCAAAAGTGACCGAACAAAACACATACCCCCTAGATTCTTCTCATACACTCAAAATCTCATTAAGGACAACCAGATTGAAATGAGATATGTTCAGTCCAGCAAAAACTCTGCTGACCTTTTCACCAAAGCACTTCCAACTGCTATTTTCAGAACACACGTTCATAATATTGGCATGAGGCATGTTCAGAAGATGTAACAACTCAGGCGTTGCCTACTTGAGGGGGAGTCAACTCTATGCTGCACTCTTTTTCCCTTAGCTAAAGTTTTATCCCAAAGGGTTTTCTTTAGCAAGGTTTTTAACGAGGCAGTACTAGTTATTCACTAATAAAATCATCATCCAAGGGAGAGTGTTATAAAAGTAATAATTGGATGATAATTTTATTATTATTATAGATATTGCATAGTATATTTTTTTGAGTATAAATAGGTGTGTTGAGTTAGAGTTTATTGTATGTATTTTTTTGGTTAACAAAAACACTCTCTCTCTCTAGATTCCAAATGCCACCAAACTCTCATTGTACATTTTTCTATAAATAAAAAACCAATTACTCATACCTTTTGTTCAACCTTTGTTTTCTCCGTTTTACAGTATCTCTATCTCTATATACCTTCTACAGTCAAGAACCACTAAAGGTAGTTATAAGCCTACTGAATTATAACATATTTTAGAATATGTGAGCTTAGGATTAGTTGTGGTATATTATAGAGTGTGCAAGTCATTTGTGAATATTATAAAAGTTAGAGGGCTTAGATGCAATTCTAGATTCTAGAAGGGTTTCGGTGTAATTTGCATAGGAGCTCAACAACGTTTGTTTGATTTTGTGAAGCAAGAACCTAACGAGGGTTTTACCTACACAAAGATTGTGATTAACCTTATACATTTTATTAAACATTGATTGATACTATATTAATTTTTTTCAAATTCATTCCCATTGATTGATTTCCATTGGTTAGATAACAAAATGCAATTATTCATTCCCTAAATTGGATTTTGATCACCCGCCAAAATATCCCGCCTCATTTTTCACTCCACTAATTCCTCCTTTACGACCTCATCACAAAAAATTGCTAATAAATTGCTCCTCTTATCTCTCAAATCCTCACAACTTACTTTATTCAAGATATTTGTTTTCCCTCTACAATTAATTACCTATTGTAAGTCTTCTTAATTCTGGGTTTTTATTCAACTATATTCAAACATGTCATGTCAATACGTAATAATAATAAATAAATGATGATGGTGATGTTTATGCATATTATTCGATTTATAGCAAGACAATTACCAACAAGTTTTATTATTGTGATTTTATTTTATGATTATAATGCTTCAGACCTTTAACATTGTTGTGGTCGTCTGACACATGTATGTAATATGTTCAGTTCGGCTTTGTATGTTTTGATTTTTTCTAATATTTTTTTTTCAACTAATTTATTTGTTATCTTTTTGTTCTAGGCTGTTTTCTTGTGTACCCATCACACTGAACTTTAGGTAATTTTCTGTTTATAGTTTTTTATTGAGATATTGATTGGCTCATTGTGTGATCACCTGATTTAATCGATTAGTAGAGATTTTAGAGCTCTAGTAATTGAAACCAAATATAAGGTTTCATCCAAATCTGATATCCTTGCAATAAGTCCTAGTTTAAATTTTACTAGTAGCACATTTTGGGGTGGTCTGAATAAGGGTACGAAACGGTCACCTGATAAACTCAGTTAAGCCCCGCTTAAATGAGTTAAAATACTCGTCCTTTTCAGATAACCCAGAACATGGAAAACCTTATCCGGGTTACACATTTACATAGATCCGACTCTTATAAAAGCACAAAATTGGTTGATCATATTGTATATGAACTTGCAATTGGTAATAAAGTTATCAGTGTATTCAAATCCATCTTACTTCACATATATATAATATAAATTTAATTTAAAACAAGAGATCTATTATTCATCCTACTAATTAATGCACAGTGATGGATAGCATAAAATAGTTGTTATATCTAACATGTTTCATTTAATATAATAATAATAATAATAATAATAATTGGCAGTAATATAGTAATATTCTTGATATTGGAAATCAAAAGTTTCAGTTTTTATCGTTTAACTGTGCTGTGTTTTTATAGATGACTGATTGTTTGAGCTTGACGTGCGAAATCTGTGAGTTTGTGGGGTTAGAAAACGGTTATGACGGCTACTATTACTGCCAGCGATGTGGGACCCAAGCTGAAGGAATCAGAGAAATGGCTGTCGATAACGATGATTTGATCTTCATTAAAGAAAATATCCGGTCTATAGTTCAAAGGCGTGTACCTGTTAAAACCGAGCCACTCTCTCAGTCCCAACCCGCTTCACATTTTTGGGAGACATTAAGGACCCAAGTAAAAGAAGAAGATGTTAAACCAGGTGATGTTGTGGGCCCCACTGAGCCAGCTGATTTTGCAACAGTGCCTAGAAAACTGACTTATGAAGATTATTACACTGAAATTAGGATGAGATATGTAATGGGAGTACAGATAATGGTTGAACTGCAGATCAAGGCTTTGGTTGATAAATTTAACGTGTGTCCGTTAGTTGTTGGCATGATCGAACCCATTTGGTTAAGATTGTTAGCAGAAACTAACATTTTTAATGACAACTGGGCTGATGAGGTTATCAACAAATCAGAATCTCAAGTTCAAGGTATTTTATATGCTTTTTTATATGAATGAATGGATTGATATAAGGGAAATTTTATTTCTAACTGGTCAAGAAGAAAGACTCTCATAAAAAAATGGGCTGAAACTGGAACTGAAACTGAAAATGGGTCTCGACCCAAAAATTTAAGATGAAAAATGGGTTTCGACCCAATCATACCCAAGCAGACCCAACCCAACCTGGGTGTTGACCCAACCCATCCGACCTACATAAAAGCTGACCCATTTGATCCCCGACCCATTTGCCAGGTATTCCTAAAACCTACTAATACCTACTTTAAAATTTTTTATCTACATGATTTATTAGAAGACACTGCATATTTGTAAAAACATGAATGCATTAAGTTCTAGACCAAATGTTTTTTTAAGTGAATCTAACTAGACACATATCACTAACACCTGTTTTGAATTGTTAGCCACCCGTCCGACCCGCCCCTTTTGACACCTTAGTTTTTTTAACTATCATAATCTTATTTTATCTCAGGTGAAACGGGAGGTGTACTGGCTAGAGGTAAACATAAACATGAACCCCATAATTTACTCGGTAAACGATGCGTAATGTTATGGTTCCGATCCGTGAGCAACACAATACCATTATCTTATTCTTTAGCAATATCATTTTTAGTGTGCCATTTAGCAAGGGAACCAATTCTATCAACTGATATAATTAAATGGACACTTGAAGGCAAAATTCCTTATTTTGCTGCTTATGTCGAAATCGAAAAACAAATTGGCCCCGCTACTAACGCTTGTCCAATAAGTTCGACCCGTATGTTCAGACCCATTCATGCAATCTCGGCTCAAAAACTCGAGTCATTGGCAGCTTCGATTGCATATTCGATAGGCCTAGAGTTACCTCCCGTTAACTTTTACGCGATTGCCTCTTGTTATCTAAAACAATTATCTCTTCCAGTTGAGATTATTCTCCCCCACGCGTGTCGAATAAACGAGTGGTGTATGTTACCAGATCTTTGGTTATCCGTAAATGAATCGAGGATACCTACACGTGCATATGTGTTGTCAATACTTATAGTATCGATTAGGATTCTGTATAATATTCATGGATTTGGGAAATGGGAAAGTTCGTTGTCTCGTGCAATCAAGAAAAAAGTTAGGAGAAAATTAATTTTTTCCGCCGATGGTGAACAATCGCACTTAGATGCTGCTACAGAGATTCTAGTTGTACTACAATCAAAGTACAATGAGCTTATTGATACGAGTGGTAAGTGGATATTTTATCTTGTTGCGATTGTCGACTTCATGGTTTATAGATATTTATTTATGTATCGTCACGTACCTTATTGTTTTATTTGTGATTGGTAGATCATGAGAAGGATTTGGAAAGTTATCTTGAATATTGTAAAAATGTCGTTTTTGCTGTTACGGAGCAGTCGTTTGAGGATCTTGAGGAATATTACATAATAGATGAGCTTTGGAATTTGTATAAGAAGAACAAAGAGGTATGTATGTCTCGCTACTTGTCCTTTTCAATGTGTAACTTACTAATATTCATTGTTATATATATATACATGTATGTACAAAGTACACACACTTGCAAAAGATAAGAGTTTTTTTTTTTTTTTTTTTTTTTGTAGGATGGTAAATCATGTGAGTCACCCTCCGTAAGCCCTAGTAGTCCTTACAAGAAGAGACCAAGAGACGTTTCAAAAAGCAAGACGAAGAAGCCTAAAGACGGAAATGCGCAAATTATTAGTCAAAACGATAAGGGGGAGTCACACAAGGAAAGAGAAATAAGGCGAATGATATCAAACATGGAAGAGAATAAATTTAGTTATATTCCTCCAAGGAGCAAAGTGAAAAGACATGATTACCTTCATTACACAAGGAAAAAAGATGTTGGGGCTTATGTTTATGCTGCACATGCGGATTACTACATTCTATTGCGCTCTTGTGCGCGAGTGGCTCAACTCGATGTCAGGTGTATGCATGTTGCTGTGATGAGTGTTGAGAGGCGATTAGCTTGGCTAGAGAATAACATACAACGTTGCTTGAAACGAATGCCTTCTTCTTCTTCTTCTTCTTCTTCTTCTTCTTCTTCTTCTTCTTCTTCTGAAGCTTGCCAGTTTTGTGATGATGATGATGAGGAGGAGGCTGTACAAAATGCTCCAAATGATGTTGCTACGGATATGGATTTTCAGTGTTAAACTTATGAGATATGTACACATTAGCATTAGCATCTAATAAAAAATACCACGTATTTTCTAATGTTTTACTCCATTTTGCAAAAGCAAATATGTTCAACAAGTTTATTGAATATGTGTTGAATGTTATATGTGATGGAAAATCGTGTGTACTTTTAGTCAGATTAACGCAGCGTATAGTTAAAATAATAATCTTTTATTATTTCATAAAAACATTTACAAGATTAAATCTTCATATATTTAATGAAACATGCACACGATTAATTTATCCCAATGAGATCCAGTTACACCACTAATATTTGTCAAAATATGTAATTCACAAAATGAGTAAACGATATACCTTTCTTGAAGAAACTGATGAGACGGAGAGAAACTTACGATCAAAAGTATGATCGTCTCTTTGGATAGTCCACACTACACTTTCGAACAACGTCAATGGATGCTAGTCCAAACCCAAGTAATTTATTATAATAATCTATTTATTATAATAAACAAACAATAAATAATATTCCGTAAACAATATCTTCCTTCTTTTGAAAACCTCCGGAAAGAAAATTGATGGTGTTCTTAGTTAACAAAAGGAATGATGAAATTTTTTATTTTTTTAATTATTACGTATCATCTCTTTTCATATAAATGACATGTATATATAGAAATGTCAAACATTTCTATCTTTTTCAATAGAACAAGACAAGGAGTATTATTATTCTCATTTTGTATTCTTTTGTAACTCACGGACCAAGAATGAGCTGTGTGATTTTGTTTCTATTTGCATTATCTCAAAACAAGATACGGAGGATTTGATATAATTTTAAAAAGTCGTATTTCTCAAATACTTCACGGGTATGTTATGTAACTTATAATTAATAATCATGTCGCTTTCATGCGAATAGTAAATTAATTAATTTCGTTTCATTTACTATTCATATGAATAGTAAATGAACTAATTTCGATTTACTATTTTGTTACTTGAGTAATATATATACATCATATATATATTTTATTTGACGTCTCGGTGTATATGTGTGTGACCCCGAAGGCTCAAATGAAGTTGGCCATATAGTTATATGTTGTACCTTGCACATTAATCCTACAGACTCCCACTTGTGCATGACACAACACCAAGTAACTATACAAACAATGGTAAGCGTCTAGCAACACGTCATTGTCCCCAAATTCATGTGAGGGTAGTTTCTCGAAACTGTTTATGGTAAGTTTTAAATGTCATTCGTCCTTTTGTTTCAGATACTTTAGTTAAACTTGAGATATGGATCATCGGTCATTCTCATTTTTTAACAATTTTGTTTCTCGATCTTAGAACTGAATTAGATCACCAAATTAATTAAGTATCATCTTAATTACATCTGGGTGCGGCCACACAAATATCTTATTCATTCATCGAGGAGCTCAAAAAATATCTAACTCCAAACATTTTAGAGGAACAAATCCTATATTGCATACACGTGTCTATCACGAGCTTTACATTATACCCAATAATGGCCTTTATAACAGCCTTATTCAGGATAGCGTTTAACCATATCAAAATACAATGTTTCACACCTCAAAACTGGCGTGCATCTCAAGTCTAAGGACATAAATACATAATCACTAAAAGATTCACTACTGACAATGATCCATGTAGTGACATCTCGGATGGGTCATTCCAACATTCATCATCAATGAATACATATGAATTTTAGTCTCAACAAGTTAACTATTTATCATCAATAAATATAAGCAAAACTTCATATTAATCTTAATTCATGTTATTCCCATAACATAACCGATTATGGAGATTTTGAATAATCAACAATTATTCATGGATTAAACATGCTAATATAGAACACAGTGATATAAATGAAACTGATCATACCAACTATATATCAATTCATTAAGATAAAACTGCTTAATGTTCCAAAAATATCCAAATACTAAATTACAAATTAAAAAGATCAGCAGCATAACGAAGTCCAATACTACTAGCATGATCATCATGCTTGTTGTGTGTCATGGGCTTCGTGAACGGGTCAGCCACATTATCATCTGTGTGAATCTTAAGAATATTAATATCATTCCTCTCAACGACTTCTTGAATGTAGTCAAACTTTCGAAGAATGTGTCTGCTACCTTTACGTACACGTGATTCTTTTGCAAGTATAATAGCACTTGAATTATCACAATACATTTCCATAGGGGATTCAATGCTGGGAACTACTCCGAGTTCAGAAATAAACTTCCTAATCCAGACAGCTTCTTGAGCAGCTTCTGAGGCAGCAATGTATTCTGCTTCCGTTGTAGACTGTGCAACTGTGCTCTGCTTTGAGCTTCTCCAATCAACTGCTCCGCCATTCATGACAAAGACATACCCTGACTGGGATCGAGAATCATCTCGATCAGTTTGGAAACTAGCATCTGTATAACATCTAATACTCAACTCTTCTTCCAAATCACCGTAAACCAAGAACATATCTTTAGTTCTTCGCAAATATTTAAGAATGCTCTTAACAGCAATCCAATGTTCTTCACCTGGATTCTGTTGATAACGACTCGCCAAACTTAAAGCTAACGAGACATTAGGTCTAGTACATAACATGGCATACATAATGGATCCTATAGCCGAAGCATACAGAACACATTTTATTCGTCTTATCTCATCAGGTGTGATAGGACTTTGAGACTTGCTCAAGGTTACGCCCTTTTGCATGGGCAATGCTCCGCGCTTGGAGTTTTGCATGTTAAATCTTCGCAAGATTTTGTCAATGTATGTAATTTGACTCAAACCAACAAGCCTTTTGGATCTATTTCTATAGATCCTGATTCCAAGAATATACTTAGCTTCTCCAAGATCTTTCATGGCAAAACATTTTCCAAGCCAAGATTTGACATCTTGCAAAGTTGAAATGTCATTTCCAATAAGTAGTATGTCATCAACATACAAGATCAAGAAGACAACTTTGCTCCCACTAGCTCTAATGTAAATACAGGGGTCATCTTGGTTTTGAGAAAAACCAAACTCTTTGATTTTCTGATCAAACTTAAGATTCCAGCTCCTGGATGCTTGCTTTAATCCATAAATGGATTTTAGAAGCTTGCATACTTTAGTAGGATGCTTAGGATTCACAAAACCTTCCGGCTGAACCATATATACGTCCTGTAAGACCCAAATATTTATTGTACATAATGTATTCATGGTGTACGATGCATATATGAAGTGTACGAAGCATGTACGTGTTGCTTGCACGAATGTCGAAGAAAACTGGACGTTGTTTGAGGTACAAGGTGTGTACGTATCTTCTCAACCCCAAATAAAGTTTGAATTGATGTTTCAAAGCCTTACCATTGGAAAAAATATCTTATTACATTTCCAACGATATTTGATTCATCGAAAACGGAGCTACGGTCAAAAAGTTATGGCCAAAACAAGTTTCTGAAATCTGACCTGTAGGGTGGAGCGGCGCCCCACCATTTGGCGCGGCGCGCCGAAGGCGTCTGATGCATTTTTTCAGCATTTTAAAGTGTTTAAATGAAGGGTATTATGGTCCTTTCGCATATGGACGGTTTTAGGCCACAAAAGGCAGTTTGGGGGACTCATTCACCTCCACAATCTTATCCATATCCTCTCATCTTCAACCTCAAGTTCTAGAGAGAGAGTCGAGTGAGAAAGCTTGAGAAAAGGAAGAAGAAGCTTGAGTTCTTCAAGTTAAAACTCATTTCTTGTGTTGTTGTTGTTCTAGCTTCGTTTTCTTCAAAAGGTAAAACCCTAATTCGGATTTAGTTGTGTTAATTCGTTTATTATGCTAGGGTTTGTGTTAATGTAGATGTAAAACCCATTTCTTGGAAGTTTGGGGTAAATGGGTTAAGTTTTGATGTAAGAACCCTAACATTGGTGGGTTTAGGATTGGATGATGATATTGTTAGTTTGTAAACTAATTTTGTTGATGAAATCACTAACTAACTTGGATTGTTAGTGATTTGGGGTGTAAGTTCACAAATTTGGTGTTTTGACTAGTTTTTAGGTCAAAATGGGTTTTTGTGTAAATGTTGGTCTAAAATGCATTTAAAGCCTAAAAGAGGTGTATTTAGGTTGTAACGACCCAACCCGTATTAAAACCGGCCCATAAAATTTTTTCCTTTTAATACGCGTTAAATAATACTTTAGGTCCCAATTGTTTTTCCATAAACATCTTTAATTACAATAGAAGGTTTAATAACCTTAAAACATTTAATACATTAGTTAATTGTCCAAACGGACATACACGACCCGACTAGTTTAGTTTCCAACAAAACCGAGCATGGTGATTTGGGACTATGCTACCCAAATCCTAATCGAGTACAAAAGCAAGATCTTCTAAGCAACCTAGCCAAGATCTCTAATCCCCAAGCTTACCCGAGCCACCAAGCCTGCGAACCTATAAAAATAGCAACAACGAGAGGGTAAGCTAACGCTTAGTGAATGATAATATACTACATACATATATATGTATAAAATGGACACGCCACACAAATATCAAATACCGCATACCGAAGCATCCATGTATAAGGCAACTACACTAAGCATACCGTAAGATCACTAAGCAATGAGCTGAAGATACATCAACAAAATATATGTTCACCAACAACGATGTGAACAATGCCAATAAGCTACACCCGGAGGGTTAGCTACATCACGACAATACAACATTATATGTATACAATATATATATATATATATATATATATATATATATATATATATATATATATATATATATATATCTCGAACAATATAATTTGCTTACGCTTACTACACAATAATCATGGTTAACCAAGTACAAGGGAATGGTACTTCGAATTTCCCATCGGTGTTCCCAACAACCGTTAGTGTACAACGAAATATATCACTAACCCCTGGGTGGTATCGATCGCCCGAACTTAAAACCCACCCGTCACGTGTAATGTGGTATCGAACGCCCGAACTTTAACCCACAATGTCGCGCCGCGACATTTGCCTAGTTCTGGGATCATTTTTTGTCAAGCTTCTGATCTGGATTCCAGTTAAATGCCGCGCCGCGGCTTCCTTTGTCTCGCCGCGACGTTCAACGTGGTCTGACTCATTTCCTTGCATACAGGACCTTAACACCCGAACATGTCCCCAACCCTTCATA
This sequence comes from Rutidosis leptorrhynchoides, assembly GCF_046630445.1. Taxonomy (NCBI): domain Eukaryota; kingdom Viridiplantae; phylum Streptophyta; class Magnoliopsida; order Asterales; family Asteraceae; genus Rutidosis; species Rutidosis leptorrhynchoides. The sequence goes on along the minus strand of NC_092343.1, from coordinate 268,522,062 downwards.
CGCCTATCGTACATACACAATACAATTATAAATCATGTACGGAGAAAAACGGGGTGTTACAACTCTCCCCCACTTAGATTCGATCACGTCCTCGTTGTAGTGACCCGAACTTTTCCATGTTTATATATATTAATTGAGATTGATATTTACATGATTAAACGTTTCCAACATGTTAAGCAATCAAACTTGTTAAGACTTGATTAATTGAAATAGGTTTCATATAGACAATTGACTACCCAAGTTGACCGGTGATTCACGAACGTTAAAACTTGTAAAAACTATATGATTACATATATATGGTTATATATATAGTTAACATGATATTATGATAAGTAAACATATCATTAAGTATATTAACAATGAACTACATATGTAAAAACAAGACTACTAACTTAATGATTTTTAAACGAGACATATATGTAACGATTATCGTTGTAACGACATTTAAATGTATATATATCATATTAAGATATATTAATATATCATAATATCATGATAATATAATAATTTAACATCTCCTTAGATATAATAAACAATGGGTTAACAACATTAATTGAGATCGTTAACTTAAAGGTTTCAAAACAACACTTACATGTAACGACTAACGATGACTTAACGACTCCGTTAAAATGTATATACATGTAGTGTATTTAGATGTATTAAAATACTTTTAGAAGACTTCAAGACATATATCGAAACACTCATACTTAACGAAAATGGTTACAGTTACTTTCCCATTCTTTTCTTTCATCAAGAATTCTAGTCGTATTCTTACCCGTATTATACACAGCTTCAAAACGTACTTACTATGGGTATATACCAATAGGAACTAGCATGGGATTCCACTCTTGATTATGTCATGTATGACTAATCAATTTTAACTTCTACCATGAGCTAGTCAACTAACTAGAACTCCTTTTAACCCCACTCACCACTCACCAATTAACACTCATCATTCACTCCATTTCACTTCCAAATCTCTTTCTAATTCTCTCTCAACACACCCACACTATTATGAACGTATTTTTCCAGTAGTTAATCATCATCTTCATCAAAAATCACTTCAATAATCAAGCTATAATCATCATAGGAAGAACACTTCAAGAATACTTCAAAAATCCCTTCAAGTTTACTAATTTACTTCCAAGCTTTCTAATCCATTCCAAGTAATCATCTAAGATCAAGAAACCTTTGTTATATACAGTAGGTTATCTTTCTTATTCAAGGTAATATTCATATTCAAACTTTGATTCAATTTCTATAACTATAAACTATCTTAATTCGAGCAAAAATCTTACTTGAACTTGTTTTTGTGTCATGATCCTACTTCAAGAACTTTCAAGCCATCCAAGATCCTTTGAAGCTAGATAATTTCTTGTCACTTCCAGTAGGTTTACCTACTAAACTTGAGGTAGTAATGATGTTCATAACATCATTCGATTCATATATATAAAACTATCTTATTCGAAGGTTTAAACTCGTAATCACTAGAACATAGTTTAGTTAATTCTAAACTTGTTCGCAAACAAAAGTTAATCCTTCTAACTTGACTTTTAAAATTAACTAAACACATGTTCTATATCTATATGATATGCTAACTTAATGATTTAAAACCTGGAAACACGAAAAACACCGTAAAACCGGATTTACGCCGTCGTAGTAACACCGCGGGCTGTTTTGGGTTAGTTAATTAAAAACTATGATAAACTTTGATTTAAAACTTGTTATTCTGAGAAAATGATTTTTATTATGAACATGAAACTATATCCAAAAATTATGGTTAAACTCAAAGTGGAAGTATGTTTTCTAAAATGGTCATCTAGACGTCGTTCTTTCGACTGAAATGACTACCTTTACAAAAACGACTTGTAACTTATTTTTCCGACTATAAACCTATACTTTTTCTGTGTAGATTCATAAAATACAGTTCAATATGAAACCATAGCAATTTGATTCATTCAAAACGGATTTAAAATGAAGAAGTTATGGGTAAAACAAGATTGGATAATTTTTATCATTTTAGCTACGTGAAAATTGGTAACAAATCTATTCCAACCATAACTTAATCAACTTGTATTGTATATTATGTAATCTTGAGATACCATAGACACGTATACAATGTTTCGACCTATCATGTCGACACATCTATATATATTTCGGAACAACCATAGACACTCTATATGTGAATGTTGGAGTTAGCTATACAGGGTTGAGGTTGATTCCAAAATATATATAGTTTGAGTTGTGATCAATACTGAGATACGTATACACTGGGTCGTGGATTGATTCAAGATAATATTTATTGATTTATTTCTGTACATCTAACTGTGGACAACTAGTTGTAGGTTACTAACGAGGACAGCTGACTTAATAAACTTAAAACATCAAAATATATTAAAAGTGTTGTAAATATATTTTGAACATACTTTAATATATATGTATATATTGTTATAGGTTCGTGAATCAACAGTGGCCAAGTCTTACTTCTCGACGAAGTAAAAATCTGTGAAAGTGAGTTATAGTCCCATTTTTAAAATCTAATATTTTTGGGATGAGAATACATGCAGGTTTTATAAATGATTTACAAAATAGACACAAGTACGTGAAACTACATTCTATGGTTGAATTATCAAAATCGAATATGCCCCTTTTTATTAAGTCTGGTAATCTAAGAATTAGGGAACAGACACCCTAATTGACGCGAATCCTAAAGATAGATCTATTGGGCCTAACAAACCCCATCCAAAGTACCGGATGCTTTAGTACTTCGAAATTATATCATATCCGAAGGGTGTCCCGGAATGATGGGGATATTCTTATATATGCATCTTGTTATTGTCGGTTACCAGGTGTTCACCATATGAATGATTTTTATCTCTATGTATGGGATGTGTATTGAAATATGAAATCTTGTGGTCTATTATTATGATTTGATATATATAGGTTAAACCTATAACTCACCAACATTTTTGTTGACGTTTTAAGCATGTTTATTCTCAGGTGATTATTAAGAGCTTCCGCTGTCGCATACTTAAATAAGGACGAGATTTGGAGTCCATGTTTGTATGATATTGTGTAAAAACTGCATTCAAGAAACTTATTTTGTTGTAACATATTTGTATTGTAAACCATTATGTAATGGTCGTGTGTAAACAGGATATTTTAGATTATCATTATTTGATAATCTACGTAAAGCTTTTTAAACCTTTATTGATGAAATAAAGGTTATGGTTTGTTTTAAAATGAATGCAGTCTTTGAAAAACGTCTCATATAGAGGTCAAAACCTCGCAACGAAATCAATTAATATGGAACGTTTTTAATCAATAAGAACGGGACATTTCAGTTGGTATCCGAGCGTTGGTCTTAGAGAACCAGAAAATTTGCATTAGTGTGTCTTATCGAGTTTGTTAGGATGCATTAGTGATTCTGGACTTCGACCGTGTTTTCTTTAAAAATGATTGCTTAACATTTTTGTTGGAAACTATATATTTTTAACATATGAATATTATGTGATATATTAATCTCTTAACGTGTTTGATATTATGTGATAGATGTCTACCTCTAGAACAAGTCCCATTGACTCACCTAATAATAATGAAGAGTCAAATGTAAATTGGAATGATTCGTGGACTGATTCACAAGTTCCCGAAGAGGAACCGGAAGAAGAGTCGGAACCGGAAGAAGAATCAGAACCGGAAGAAGAATCGGAACCGGAAGAAGAATCGGAACCGGTGGGGGAAATAATAAAACGGTTAAGTAAAAGAGAATCCTCAACCAACCGACCAAGGTTAATTATGGTCAATGGTGTTTCCGCCAAGGAAGCAAAATATTGGGAGGATTACCAATTCTCCGATGAATCGGATTCCGACGAGAATTCCGATGATGTTATAGAAATTACCCCAACTGAATTTAAAAAGGCAAAAGAAAATAATAAGGGAAAGGGCATAAAAATAGAGAAATCTAATTCCAACCCCGATGAACTTTATATGTATCGTCAACCCCCGAAGTCCTTAAGTTGTAACAATGACCCGGGAACCTCTAAACCACCAGGTTTTTCTAAACCAATGTGGAAAATTACGGCTCGTATTAGGGGAACATCATATATCCCTAGAAACTTGGCAAAACGAACCAAAACCGAAGAAGAAGAAACAAGCGAGTCGGAATAAGATAGTTGTATTCGTGTGGTGTAATATATGTAATATAGTGTGCTTATGCTTTATGATATATGTAAAAATTGCTTGTATTAATAAGTATTTTTTTTTATGAATCTAACTTTTGTCTATTTTACAGTATAAAAAGACAAAATGGATAGACAACCCAATATTTTAAGAGACCTACCCGGAGACATGATTGATGAAATCTTGTCTAGAGTCGGTCAGAATTCCTCGGCACAACTATTTAAGGCGAGATCAGTTTGTAAGACATTCGAAGAACGTTCCAAGAATGATTTGGTTTATAAAAGGCTTTCGTTCGGAAGATGGGGGATATCACATTGGGAAATCCATAAGTTACGATGTGTTTACTTTGACGCATATATTGCGGGGAACCCAAATGCTATTTTACGCAACGGGTTAAGAAATTATTTTGACTCAGTATATCCAAATATAGGACTTCGTGATTTAGAAAAAGCGGCTAACATGCAACATAAAGAAGCATGTTATGCTTACGGGTTAGTAATGTTCGCTTCTCACCAAAGTGAGAACAAGAACATCGGGCTACAACTATTAAACAAAACGTTCCCTCAAGTGACGGAGTCGGTAATTGGGGTAAGAAATGAGGTTTTTAGGTTATTACGAGACTGTTGGTCATTACGTAACCCTCGTCCCTTTGACGACGTTACAACACGCTGTCTTATCAACGGCCATAACGGTTATGTTCCACAAGACCAAGGATGGGAAGTAGTCCTAGTAAAACCAGAATGCATGACTTGTTTCTGGACGTATGAATTACGTGTCTTTATTGCCTTTGCTGAACGACTTGTGTACTAGCTAGAATTATCTTCACAACTATCTTGTATCAAAGTTATTGTGTGCTATATTTCATGCTTTATGTAAAATAAGCGGTATTGTAAGTTTGTAAAATATTGTATAAAAGTTTGAACGCGAAATATTATTATAATCAGTTTTTCATATAGAATTGTAGTAGTTGAATTGTATATTAGCTACTAAGTATGAACTTAATGAAATGTCCCGTTCTTATTGATTAAAAACGTTCCATATTAATTGATTTCGTTGCGAGGTTTTGACCTCTATATGAGACGTTTTTCAAAGACTGCATTCATTTTAAAACAAACCATAACCTTTATTTCATCAATAAAGGTTTAAAAAGCTTTACGTAGATTATCAAATAATGATAATCTAAAATATCCTGTTTACACACGACCATTACATAATGGTTTACAATACAAATATGTTACAACAAAATAAGTTTCTTGAATGCAGTTTTTACACAATATCATACAAGCATGGACTCCAAATCTCGTCCTTATTTAAGTATGCGACAGCGGAAGCTCTTAATAATCACCTGAGAATAAACATGCTTAAAACGTCAACAAAAATGTTGGTGAGTTATAGGTTTAACCTATATATATCAAATCGTAACAATAGACCACAAGATTTCATATTTCAATACACATCCCATACATAGAGATAAAAATCATTCATATGGTGAACACCTGGTAACCGACAATAACAAGATGCATATATAAGAATATCCCCATCATGGACACCCTTCGGATATGATATAAATTTCGAAGTACTAAAGCATCCGGTACTTTGGATGGGGTTTGTTAGGCCCAATAGATCTATCTTTAGGATTCGCGTCAATTAGGGTGTCTGTTCCCTAATTCTTAGATTACCAGACTTAATAAAAAGGGGCATATTCGATTTCGATAATTCAACCATAGAATGTAGTTTCACGTACTTGTGTCTATTTTGTAAATCATTTATAAAACCTGCATGTATTCTCATCCCAAAAATATTAGATTTTAAAAGTGGGACTATAACTCACTTTCACAGATTTTTACTTCGTCGGGAAGTAAGACTTGGCCACTGGTTGATTCACGAACCTATAACAATATATACATATATATCAAAGTATGTTCAAAATATATTTACAACACTTTTAATATATTTTGATGTTTTAAGTTTATTAAGTCAGCTGTCCTCGTTAGTAACCTACAACTAGTTGTCCACAGTTAGATGTACAGAAATAAATCGATAAATATTATCTTGAATCAATCCACGACCCAGTGTATACGTATCTCAGTATTGATCACAACTCAAACTATATATATTTTGGAATCAACCTCAACCCTGTATAGCTAACTCCAACATTCACATATAGAGTGTCTATGGTTGTTCCGAAATATATATAGATGTGTCGACATGATAGGTCGAAACATTGTATACGTGTCTATGGTATCTCAAGATTACATAATATATAATACAAGTTGATTAAGTTATGGTTGGAATAGATTTGTTACCAATTTTCACGTAGCTAAAATGAGAAAAATTATCCAATCTTGTTTTACCCATAACTTCTTCATTTTAAATCCGTTTTGAGTGAATCAAATTGCTATGGTTTCATATTGAACTCTATTTTATGAATCTAAACAAAAAAAGTATAGGTTTCTAGTCGGAAAAATAAGTTACAAGTCGTTTTTGTAAAGGTAGTCATTTCAGTCGAAAGAACGACGTCTAGATGACCATTTTAGAAAACATACTTCCACTTTGAGTTTAACCATAATTTTTGGATATAGTTTCATGTTCATAATAAAAATCATTTTCTCAGAATAACAACTTTTAAATCAAAGTTTATCATAGTTTTTAATTAACTAACCCAAAACAGCCCGCGGTGTTACTACGACGGCGTAAATCCGGTTTTACGGTGTTTTTCGTGTTTCCAGGTTTTAAATCATTAAGTTAGCATATCATATAGATATAGAACATGTGTTTAGTTGATTTTAAAAGTCAAGTTAGAAGGATTAACTTTTGTTTGCGAACAAGTTTAGAATTAACTAAACTATGTTTTAGTGATTACAAGTTTAAACCTTCGAATAAGATAGCTTTATATGTATGAATCGAATGATGTTATGAACATCATTACTACCTTAAGTTCCTTGGATGAACCTACTGGAAAAGAAAAAAAATGGATCTAGCTTCAATGGATCCTTGGATGGCTCAAAGTTCTTGAAGCAAAATCATGACACGAAAACAAGTTCAAGTAAGATCATCACTTGAAATAAGATTGTTATAGTTATAGAAATTGAACCAAAGTTTGAATATGATTATTACCTTGTATTAGAATGATAACCTACTGTAAGAAACAAAGATTTCTTGAGGTTGGATGATCACCTTACAAGATTGGAAGTGAGCTAGCAAACTTGAAAGTATTCTTGATTTTATGAAACTAGAACTTTTGGAATTTATGAAGAACACTTAGAACTTGAAGATAGAACTTGAGAGAGTTTAATTAGATGAAGAAAATTGAAGAATGAAAGTGTTTGTAGGTGTTTTTGGTCGTTGGTGTATGGATTAGATATAAAGGATATGTAATTTTGTTTTCATGTAAATAAGTCATGAATGATTACTCATATTTTTGTAATCTTATGAGATATTTCATGCTAGTTGCCAAATGATGGTTCCCACATGTGTTAGGTGACTCACATGGGCTGCTAAGAGCTGATCATTGGAGTGTATATACCAATAGTACATACATCTAAAAGCTGTGTATTGTACGAGTACGAATACGGGTGCATACGAGTAGAATTGTTGATGAAACTGAACGAGAATGTAATTGTAAGCATTTTTGTTAAGTAGAAGTATTTTGATAAGTGTATTGAAGTCTTTCAAAAGTGTATAAATACATATTAAAACACTACATGTATATACATTTTAACTGAGTCGTTAAGTCATCGTTAGTCGTTACATGTAAGTGTTGTTTTGAAACCTTTAAGTTAACGATCTTGTTAAATGTTGTTAACCCAATGTTTATAATAACAAAAGAGATTTTAAATTATTATATTATCATGATATTATGATGTACGAATATCTCTTAATATGATATATATACATTAAATGTCGTTACAACGATAAACGTTACATATATGTCTCGTTTCAAAATCATTAAGTTAGTAGTCTTGTTTTTACATATGTAGTTCATTGTTAATATAATTAATGATATGTTTACTTATCATAATATCATGTTAACTATATATATAACCATATATATGTCATCATATAGTTTTTTTTACAAGTTTTAACGTTCGTGAATCACCGGTCAACTTGGGTGGTCAATTGTCTATATGAAACCTATTTCAATTAATCAAGTCTTAACAAGTTTGATTGCTTAACATGTTGGAAACATTTAATCATGTAAACATCAATCTCAATTAATATATATAAACATGGAAAAGTTCGGGTCACTACAGTACCTACCCGTTAAATAAATTTCGTCCCGAAATTTTAAGCTGTTGAAGGTGTTGACGAATCTTCTGAAAGTAGATGAGGGTATTTCTTCTTCATCTGATCTTCACGCTCCCAGGTGAATTCGGGTCCTCTACGAGCATTCCATCGAACCTTAACAATTGGTATCTTGTTTTGCTTAAGTCTTTTAACCTCACGATCCATTATTTCGACGGGTTCTTCGATGAATTGGAGTTTTTCGTTGATTTGGATTTCATCTAACGGAATAGTGAGATCTTCTTTAGCAAAACATTTCTTCAAATTCGAGACGTGGAAAGTGTTATGTACAGCCGCGAGTTGTTGAGGTAACTCAAGTCGGTAAGCTACTGGTCCGACACGATCAATAATCTTGATTGGTCCAATATACCTTGGATTTAATTTCCCTCGTTTACCAAATCGAACAACGCCTTTCCAAGGTGAAACTTTAAGCATGACCATCTCTCCAATTTCAAATTCTATATCTTTTCTTTTAATGTCAGCGTAGCTCTTTTGTCGACTTTGGGCGGTTTTCAACCGTTGTTGAATTTGGATGATCTTCTCGGTAGTTTCTTGTATAATCTCCGGACCCGTAATCTGTCTATCCCCCACCTCACTCCAACAAATCGGAGACCTGCACTTTCTACCATAAAGTGCTTCAAACGGCGCCATCTCAATGCTTGAATGGTAGCTGTTGTTGTAGGAAAATTCTGCTAACGGTAGATGTCGATCCCAACTGTTTCCGAAATCAATAACACATGCTCGTAGCATGTCTTCAAGCGTTTGTATCGTCCTTTCACTCTGTCCATCAGTTTGTGGATGATAGGCAGTACTCATGTCTAGACGAGTTCCTAATGCTTGCTGTAATGTCTGCCAGAATCTTGAAATAAATCTGCCATCCCTATCAGAGATAATAGAGATTGGTATTCCATGTCTGGAGACGACTTCCTTCAAATACAGTCGTGCTAACTTCTCCATCTTGTCATCTTCTCTTATTGGTAGGAAGTGTGCTGATTTGGTGAGACGATCAACTATTACCCAAATAGTATCAAAACCACTTGCAGTCCTTGGCAATTTAGTGATGAAATCCATGGTAATGTTTTCCCATTTCCATTCCGGGATTTCGGGTTGTTGAAGTAGACCTGATGGTTTCTGATGCTCAGCTTTGACCTTAGAACACGTCAAACATTCTCCTACGTATTTAGCAACATCGGCTTTCATACCCGGCCACCAAAAATGTTTCTTGAGATCCTTGTACATCTTCCCCGTTCCAGGATGTATAGAGTATCTGGTTTTATGAGCTTCTCTAAGTACAATTTCTCTCATATCTCCAAATTTTGGTACCCAAATCCTTTCAGCCCTATACCGGGTTCCGTCTTCCCGAATATTAAGATGCTTCTCCGATCCTTTGGGTATTTCATCCTTTAAATTTCCCTCTTTTAAAACTCCTTGTTGCGCCTCCTTTATTTGAGTAGTAAGGTTATTATGAATCATTATATTCATAGATTTTACTCGAATGGGTTCTCTATCCTTCCTGCTCAAGGCATCGGCTACCACATTTGCCTTCCCCGGGTGGTAACGAATCTCAAAATCGTAATCATTCAATAATTCAATCCACCTACGCTGCCTCATATTCAGTTGTTTCTGATTAAATATGTGTTGAAGACTTTTGTGGTCGGTATATATAATACTTTTGACCCCATATAAGTAGTGCCTCCAAGTCTTTAATGCAAAAACAACCGCGCCTAATTCCAAATCATGCGTCGTATAATTTTGTTCGTGAATCTTCAATTGTCTAGACGCATAAGCAATCACCTTCGTTCGTTGCATTAATACACAACCGAGACCTTGCTTTGATGCATCACAATAAATCACAAAATCATCATTCCCTTCAGGCAATGACAATATAGGTGCCGTAGTTAGCTTTTTCTTCAATAACTGAAACGCTTTCTCTTGTTCATCCTTCCATTCAAATTTCTTCCCTTTATGCGTTAATGCAGTCAAGGGTTTTGCTATTCTGGAAAAGTCTTGGATGAACCTTCTGTAGTAACCAGCTAGTCCTAAAAACTGGCGTATGTGTTTCGGAGTTTTCGGGGTTTCCCACTTTTCAACAGTTTCTATCTTTGCCGGATCCACCTTAATACCTTCTTTGTTCACTATGTGACCGAGGAATTGAACTTCTTCCAACCAAAATGCACACTTTGAAAACTTAGCGTACAATTCTTCCTTCCTCAATACTTCTAACACCTTTCTCAAATGTTCACCGTGTTCTTGGTCATTCTTTGAGTAAATAAGTATGTCATCAATGAAAACAATGACAAACTTGTCAAGGTATGGTCCACACACTCGGTTCATAAGGTCCATGAACACAGCTGGTGCATTAGTTAAACCAAACGGCATGACCATAAACTCGTAATGACCGTAACGTGTTCTGAAAGCAGTCTTTGGAATATCATCTTCTTTCACCCGCATTTGATGATACCCGGAACGTAAGTCAATCTTTGAATAAACAGACGAGCCTTGTAGTTGATCAAATAAGTCGTCGATTCTCGGTAGTGGGTAGCGGTTCTTGATGGTAAGTTTGTTCAACTCTCGGTAGTCGATACACAACCTGAATGTACCATCTTTCTTCTTGACAAACAAAACAGGAGCTCCCCACGGTGATGTGCTTGGTCGAATGAAACCACGCTCTAAAAGTTCTTGTAATTGGCTTTGCAGTTCTTTCATCTCGCTGGGTGCGAGTCTGTAAGGAGCACGAGCTATTGGTGCAGCTCCTGGTACAAGATCTATTTGAAATTCAACGGATCGATGTGGGGGTAATCCCGGTAATTCTTTCGGAAATACATCGGGAAATTCTTTTGCAATGGGAACATCATTGATGCTCTTTTCTTCAGTTTGTACTTTCTCGACGTGTGCTAGAACAGCATAGCAACCTTTTCTTATTAGTTTTTGTGCCTTCAAATTACTAATAAGATGTAGCTTCGTGTTGCCCTTTTCTCCGTACACCATTAAGGGTTTTCCTTTTTCTCGTATAATGCGAATTGCATTTTTGTAACAAACGATCTCCGCTTTCACTTCTTACAACCAGTCCATACCGATTATCACATCAAAACTCCCTAACTCTACTGGTATCAAATCAATCTTAAATGTTTCGCTAACCAGTTTAATTTCTCGATTCCGACATATATTATCTGCTGAAATTAATTTACCATTTGCTAATTCGAGTAAAAATTTACTATCCAAAGGCGTCAATGGACAACTTAATTTAGCACAAAAATCTCTACTCATATAGCTTCTATCCGCACCCGAATCAAATAAAACGTAAGCAGATTTATTATCAATAAGAAACGTACCCGTAACAAGCTCCGGGTCTTCTTGTGCCTCTACCGCATTAATATTGAAAACTCTTCCACGGCCTTGTCCATTCGTGTTCTCCTGGTTCGGGCAATTTCTAATAATGTGGCCTGGTTTTCCACATTTATAACAAACTACATTGGCATAACTTGCTCCGACACTACTTGCTCCGCCATTACTCGTTCCGACACCATTTGTTCCTTTCGTTCTATTAACCCCTGGTCCGTAGACCTCACACTTTGCCGCGCTATGACCATTTCTTTTACACTTGTTGCAAAATTTGGTGCAGAACCCCGAGTGATTCTTTTCACACCTTTGGCATAGCTGCTTCTGATTGTTGTTGTTGTTGCGGTTATTATTGTTGTTGGGATGATTGTTGTAGTTGCTGTTGTTGTTGTTGTTGTTGGGACGTTTGTTGTAGTTGCGATTGATGTTGCGATTGTTGGGATAATTGTTGCGATTATTGTTGTAATTGCTGTTGTTGTTGTATTGGTGATTCTTATCACCGTTTTCCTCCCACTTTCTTTTGACTTGCTTCACATTGGCCTCTTCAGCAGTCTGTTCTTTAATTCTTTCTTCAATCTGGTTCACTAGTTTGTGAGCCATTCTACATGCCTGTTGTATGGAGGCGGGCTCGTGTGAACTTATATCTTCTTGGATTCTTTCCGGTAATCCTTTCACAAACGCGTCGATCTTCTCTTCCTCATCTTCGAATGCTCCCGGACACAATAGGCACAATTCTGTGAATCGTCTTTCGTACGTGGTAATATCAAATCCTTGGGTTCGTAACCCTCTAAGTTCTGTCTTGAGCTTATTGACCTCGGTTCTGGGACGGTACTTCTCGTTCATCAAGTGCTTGAATGCTGACCACGGTAGTGCGTACGCATCGTCTTGTCCCACTTGCTCTAGATAGGTATTCCACCATGTTAACGCAGAACCTGTGAAGGTATGCGTAGCGTACTTCACTTTGTCCTCTTCAGTACACTTACTTATGGCAAACACCGATTCAACCTTCTCGGTCCACCGTTTCAATCCGATCGGTCCTTCGGTTCCATCAAATTCCAAAGGTTTGCAGGCAGTGAATTCTTTGTAGGTGCATCCTACACGATTTCCTGTACTGCTAGATCCAAGGTTATTGTTGGTATGTAGCGCAGCCTGTACTGCGGCTATGTTTGAAGCTAGAAAAGTACGGAATTCCTCTTCATTCATATTCACGGTGTGTCGAGTAGTCGGTGCCATTTCCTTCAAAATAGTTAAATGGAACAAGTTAATCATACAGAATATTAAGAGTAGTTAATAGTATTTCGTAGCATAATATGAACTCATTTATAAAAGCTTTTTCTTCATATTAGCGTTTTATAAGTTTAAATTCGGGTAGTACCTACCCGTTAAGTTCATACTTAGTAGCTAATATACAATTCAACTACTACAATTCTATATGAAAAACTGATTATAATAATATTTCGCGTTCAAACTATTATACAATATCTTACAAACTTACAATACCGCTTATTTTACATAAAACATGAAATATAGCACACAATAACTTTGATACAAGATAGTTGTGAAGACAATTCTAGCTAGTACACAAGTCGTTCAGCAAATGCAATAAATACACGTAATTCATACGTCCAGAAACAAGTCATGCATTCTGGTTTTACTAGGACTACTTCCCATCCTTGGTCTTGTGCAACATAACCGTTATGGCCGTTGATAAGACAGCGTGTTGTAACGTCATCAAAGGGACGAGGGTTATGTAATGTCCAACAGTCCCGTAATAATCTAAAAACCTCATTTCTTACCCCAATTACCGACTCCATCACTTGTGGAAACGTTTTGTTTAATAGTTGTAGCCCGATGTTCTTGTTCTCACTTTGGTGAGAAGCGAACATTACTAATCCGTAAGCATAACATGCTTCTTTATGTTGCATGTTAGCCGCTTTTTCTAAATCACGAAGTCCAATATTCGGATATATTGAGTCAAAATAATTTCTTAACCCGTTGCGTAAAATAGCATTTGGGTTCCCCGCAATATATGCGTCAAAGTAAACACATCGTAACTTATGGGTTTCCCAATGTGATATCCCCCATCTTTCAAACGAAAGTCTCTTATAAACCAAGACATTCTTGGAACGTTCTTCGAATGTCTTACAAACTGATCTCGCCTTAAATAGTTGTGCCGAAGAATTCTGGCCGACTCTAGACAAGATTTCATCAATCATGTCTCCGGGTAGGTCTCTTAAAATATTGGGTTGTCTATCCATTTTGTGTTTTTAAACTGTAAAATAGACAAGAGTTAGATTCATAAAAAAAATACTTATTAATACAAGCAATTTTTACATATATCATAAAGCATAAGAACACTATATTCCATATATTACACCACACGAATACAACTATCTTATTCCGACTCGCTCATTTCTTCTTCTTCGGTTTTGGTTCGTTTTGCCAAGTTTCTAGGGATATATGATGTTCCCCTAATACGAGCCGTCGTTGTCCACATTGGTTTAGAAAAACCTGGTGGTTTAGAGGTTCCCGGGTCATTGTTACAACTTAAGGACTTCGGGGGTTGACGATACATATAAAGTTCATCGGGGTTGGAATTAGATTTCTCTATTTTTATGCCCTTTCCCTTATTATTTTCTTTTGCCTTTTTAAATTCAGTTGGGGTAATTTCTATAACATCATCGGAATTCTCGTCGAAATCCGATTCATCGGAGAATTGGTAATCCTCCCAATATTTTGCTTCCTTGGCGGAAACACCATTGACCATAATTAACTTTGGTCGGTTGGTTGAGGATTTTCTTTTACTTAACCGTTTTATTATTTCCCCCGCCGGTTCTATTTCTTCATCCGGTTCCGATTCTTCTTCCGGTTCCGATTCTTCTTCCGGTTCCGACTCTTCTTCCGGTTCCTCTTCGGGAACTTGTGAATCAGTCCACAAATCATTCCAATTTACATTTGACTCTTCATTATTATTAGGTGAGTCAATGGGACTTGTTCTAGAGGTATACATCTATCACATAATATCAAACACGTTAAGAGATTAATATATCACATAATATTCATATGTTAAAAATATATAGTTTCCAACAAAAATGTTAAGCAATCATTTTTAAAGAAAACACGGTCGAAGTCCAGACTCACTAATGCATCCTAACAAACTCGATAAGACACACTAATGCAAATTTTCTGGTTCTCTAAGACCAACGCTCGGATACCAACTGAAATGTCCCGTTCTTATTGATTAAAAACGTTCCATATTAATTGATTTCGTTGCGAGGTTTTGACCTCTATATGAGACGTTTTTCAAAGACTGCATTCATTTTAAAACAAACCATAACCTTTATTTCATCAATAAAGGTTTAAAAAGCTTTACGTAGATTATCAAATAATGATAATCTAAAATATCCTGTTTACACACGACCATTACATAATGGTTTACAATACAAATATGTTACAACAAAATAAGTTTCTTGAATGCAGTTTTTACACAATATCATACAAGCATGGACTCCAAATCTCGTCCTTATTTAAGTATGCGACAGCGGAAGCTCTTAATAATCACCTGAGAATAAACATGCTTAAAACGTCAACAAAAATGTTGGTGAGTTATAGGTTTAACCTATATATATCAAATCGTAACAATAGACCACAAGATTTCATATTTCAATACACATCCCATACATAGAGATAAAAATCATTCATATGGTGAACACCTGGTAACCGACAATAACAAGATGCATATATAAGAATATCCCCATCATTCCGGGACACCCTTCGGATATGATATAAATTTCGAAGTACTAAAGCATCCGGTACTTTGGATGGGGTTTGTTAGGCCCAATAGATCTATCTTTAGGATTCGCGTCAATTAGGGTGTCTGTTCCCTAATTCTTAGATTACCAGACTTAATAAAAAGGGGCATATTCGATTTCGATAATTCAACCATAGAATGTAGTTTCACGTACTTGTGTCTATTTTGTAAATCATTTATAAAACCTGCATGTATTCTCATCCCAAAAATATTAGATTTTAAAAGTGGGACTATAACTCACTTTCACAGATTTTTACTTCGTCGGGAAGTAAGACTTGGCCACTGGTTGATTCACGAACCTATAACAATATATACATATATATCAAAGTATGTTCAAAATATATTTACAACACTTTTAATATATTTTGATGTTTTAAGTTTATTAAGTCAGCTGTCCTCGTTAGTAACCTACAACTAGTTGTCCACAGTTAGATGTACAGAAATAAATCGATAAATATTATCTTGAATCAATCCACGACCCAGTGTATACGTATCTCAGTATTGATCACAACTCAAACTATATATATTTTGGAATCAACCTCAACCCTGTATAGCTAACTCCAACATTCACATATAGAGTGTCTATGGTTGTTCCGAAATATATATAGATGTGTCGACATGATAGGTCGAAACATTGTATACGTGTCTATGGTATCTCAAGATTACATAATATATAATACAAGTTGATTAAGTTATGGTTGGAATAGATTTGTTACCAATTTTCACGTAGCTAAAATGAGAAAAATTATCCAATCTTGTTTTACCCATAACTTCTTCATTTTAAATCCGTTTTGAGTGAATAAAATTGCTATGGTTTCATATTGAACTCTATTTTATGAATCTAAACAAAAAAAGTATAGGTTTCTAGTCGGAAAAATAAGTTACAAGTCGTTTTTGTAAAGGTAGTCATTTCAGTCGAAAGAACGACGTCTAGATGACCATTTTAGAAAACATACTTCCACTTTGAGTTTAACCATAATTTTTGGATATAGTTTCATGTTCATAATAAAAATCATTTTCTCAGAATAACAACTTTTAAATCAAAGTTTATCATAGTTTTTAATTAACTAACCCAAAACAGCCCGCGGTGTTACTACGACGGCGTAAATCCGGTTTTACGGTGTTTTTCGTGTTTCCAGGTTTTAAATCATTAAGTTAGCATATCATATAGATATAGAACATGTGTTTAGTTGATTTTAAAAGTCAAGTTAGAAGGATTAACTTTTGTTTGCGAACAAGTTTAGAATTAACTAAACTATGTTCTAGTGATTACAAGTTTAAACCTTCGAATAAGATAGCTTTATATGTATGAATCGAATGATGTTATGAACATCATTACTACCTTAAGTTCCTTGGATGAACCTACTGGAAAATAAAAAAAATGGATCTAGCTTCAATGGATCCTTGGATGGCTCAAAGTTCTTGAAGCAAAATCATGACACGAAAACAAGTTCAAGTAAGATCATCACTTGAAATAAGATTGTTATAGTTATAGAAATTGAACCAAAGTTTGAATATGATTATTACCTTGTATTAGAATGATAACCTACTGTAAGAAACAAAGATTTCTTGAGGTTGGATGATCACCTTACAAGATTGGAAGTGAGCTAGCAAACTTGAAAGTATTCTTGATTTTATGAAACTAGAACTTTTGGAATTTATGAAGAACACTTAGAACTTGAAGATAGAACTTGAGAGAGTTTAATTAGATGAAGAAAATTGAAGAATGAAAGTGTTTGTAGGTGTTTTTGGTCGTTGGTGTATGGATTAGATATAAAGGATATGTAATTTTGTTTTCATGTAAATAAGTCATGAATGATTACTCATATTTTTGTAATCTTATGAGATATTTCATGCTAGTTGCCAAATGATGGTTCCCACATGTGTTAGGTGACTCACATTGGCTGCTAAGAGCTGATCATTGGAGTGTATATACCAATAGTACATACATCTAAAAGCTGTGTATTGTACGAGTACGAATACGGGTGCATACGAGTAGAATTGTTGATGAAACTGAACGAGAATGTAATTGTAAGCATTTTTGTTAAGTAGAAGTATTTTGATAAGTGTATTGAAGTCTTTCAAAAGTGTATAAATACATATTAAAACACTACATGTATATACATTTTAACTGAGTCGTTAAGTCATCGTTAGTCGTTACATGTAAGTGTTGTTTTGAAACCTTTAAGTTAACGATCTTGTTAAATGTTGTTAACCCAATGTTTATAATAACAAAAGAGATTTTAAATTATTATATTATCATGATATTATGATGTACGAATATCTCTTAATATGATATATATACATTAAATGTCGTTACAACGATAAACGTTACATATATGTCTCGTTTCAAAATCATTAAGTTAGTAGTCTTGTTTTTACATATGTAGTTCATTGTTAATATAATTAATGATATGTTTACTTATCATAATATCATGTTAACTATATATATAACCATATATATGTCATCATATAGTTTTTTTTACAAGTTTTAACGTTCGTGAATCACCGGTCAACTTGGGTGGTCAATTGTCTATATGAAACCTATTTCAATTAATCAAGTCTTAACAAGTTTGATTGCTTAACATGTTGGAAACATTTAATCATGTAAACATCAATCTCAATTAATATATATAAACATGGAAAAGTTCGGGTCACTACACTTAACGGGTAGGTACTACCCGAATTTAAACTTATAAAACGCTAATATGAAGAAAAAGCTTTTATAAATGAGTTCATATTATGCTACGAAATACTATTAACTACTCTTAATATTCTGTATGATTAACTTGTTCCATTTGACTATTTTGAAGGAAATGGCACCGACTACTCGACACACCGTGAATATGAATGAAGAGGAATTCCGTACTTTTCTAGCTTCAAACATAGCCGCAGTACAGGCTGCGCTATATACCAACAATAACCTTGGATCTGGCAGTACAGGAAATCGTGTAGGATGCACCTACAAAGAATTCACTGCCTGCAAACCTTTGGAATTTGATGGAACCGAAGGACCGATCGGATTGAAACGGTGGACCGAGAAGGTTGAATCGGTGTTTGCCATAAGTAAGTGTACTGAAGAGGACAAAGTGAAGTACGCTACGCATACCTTCACAGGTTCTGCGTTAACATGGTGGAATACCTATCTAGAGCAAGTGGGACAAGAGGATGCGTACGCACTACCGTGGTCAGCATTCAAGCACTTGATGAACGAGAAGTACCGTCCCAGAACCGAGGTCAATAAGCTCAAGACAGAACTTAGAGGGTTACGAACCCAAGGATTTGATATTACCACGTACGAAAGACGATTCACAGAATTGTGCCTATTGTGTCCGGGAGCGTTCGAAGATGAGGAAGAGAAGATCGACGCGTTTGTGAAAGGATTACCGGAAAGAATCCAAGAAGATATAAGTTCACACGAGCCCGCCTCCATACAACAGGCATGTAGAATGGCTCACAAACTAGTGAACCAGATTGAAGAAAGAATTAAAGAACAGACTGCTGAAGAGGCCAATGTGAAGCAAGTCAAAAGAAAGTGGGAGGAAAACGGTGATAAGAATCGCCAATACAGCAACAACAGCAATTACAACAATAATCGCAACAATTATCCCAACAATCGCAACTACAACAAACGGCCCAACAACAACAACAACAACAACAGCAACTACAACAATCATCCTAACAACAATAATAACCGCAACAACAACAACAATCAGAAGCAGCTATGCCAAAGGTGTGAAAAGAATCACTCGGGGTTCTGCACCAAATTTTGCAACAAGTGTAAAAGAAATGGTCATAGCGCGGCGAAGTGTGAGGTCTACGGACCAGGGGTTAATAGAACGAAAGGAACAAATGGTGTCGGAACGAGTAATGGCGGAGCAAGTAGTGTCGGAGCAAGTTATGCCAATGTAGTTTGTTATAAATGTGGAAAACCGGGCCACATTATTAGAAATTGCCCGAACCAGGAGAACACGAATGGACAAGGTCGTGGAAGAGTTTTCAATATTAATGCGGCAGAGGCACAGGAAGACCCGGAGCTTGTTACGGGTACGTTTCTTATTGACAATAAATCTGCTTACGTTTTATTTGATTCGGGTGCGGATAGAAGCTATATGAGTAGAGATTTTTGTGCTAAATTAAGTTGTCCATTGACGCCTTTGGATAGTAAATTTTTACTCGAATTAGCAAATGGTAAATTAATTTCAGCAGATAATATATGTCGGAATCGAGAAATTAAACTGGTTAGCGAAACATTTAAGATTGATTTGATACCAGTAGAGTTAGGGAGTTTTGATGTGATAATCGGTATGGACTGGTTGAAAGAAGTGAAAGCAGAGATCGTCTGTTACAAAAATGCAATTCGCATTATACGAGAAAAAGGAAAACCCTTAATGGTGTACGGAGAAAAGGGCAACACGAAGCTACATCTTATTAGTAATTTGAAGGCACAAAAACTAATAAGAAAAGGTTGCTATGCTGTTCTAGCACACGTCGAGAAAGTACAAACTGAAGAAAAGAGCATCAATGATGTTCCCATTGCAAAAGAATTTCCCGATGTATTTCCGAAAGAATTACCGGGATTACCCCCACATCGATCCGTTGAATTTCAAATAGATCTTGTACCAGGAGCTGCACCAATAGCTCGTGCTCCTTACAGACTTGCACCCAGCGAGATGAAAGAACTGCAAAGCCAATTACAAGAACTTTTAGAGCGTGGTTTCATTCGACCAAGCACATCACCGTGGGGAGCTCCTGTTTTGTTTGTCAAGAAGAAAGATGGTACATTCAGGTTGTGTATCGACTACCGAGAGTTGAACAAACTTACCATCAAGAACCGCTACCCACTACCGAGAATCGACGACTTATTTGATCAACTACAAGGCTCGTCTGTTTATTCAAAGATTGACTTACGTTCCGGGTATCATCAAATGCGGGTGAAAGAAGATGATATTCCAAAGACTGCTTTCAGAACACGTTACGGTCATTACGAGTTTATGGTCATGCCGTTTGGTTTAACTAATGCACCAGCTGTGTTCATGGACCTTATGAACCGAGTGTGTGGACCATACCTTGACAAGTTTGTCATCGTTTTCATTGATGACATACTTATTTACTCAAAGAATGACCAAGAACACGGTGAACATTTGAGAAAGGTGTTAGAAGTATTGAGGAAGGAAGAATTGTACGCTAAGTTTTCAAAGTGTGCATTTTGGTTGGAAGAAGTTCAATTCCTCGGTCACATAGTGAACAAAGAAGGTATTAAGGTGGATCCAGCAAAGATAGAAACTGTTGAAAAGTGGGAAACACCGAAAACTCCGAAACACGTACGCCAGTTTTTAGGACTAGCTGGTTACTACAGAAGGTTCATCCAAGACTTTTCCAGAATAGCAAAACCCTTGACTGCATTAACGCATAAAGGGAAGAAATTTGAATGAATGATGAACAAGAGAAAGCATTTCAGTTATTGAAGAAAAAGCTAACTACGGCACCTATATTGTCATTGCCTGAAGGGAATGATGATTTTGTGATTTATTGTGACGCATCAAAGCAAGGTCTCGGTTGTGTATTAATGCAACGAACGAAGGTGATTGCTTATGCGTCTAGACAATTGAAGATTCACGAACAAAATTATACGACGCATGATTTGGAATTAGGTGCGGTTGTTTTTGCATTAAAGACTTGGAGGCACTACTTATATGGGGTCAAAAGTATTATATATACCGACCACAAAAGTCTTCAACACATATTTAATCAGAAACAACTGAATATGAGGCAGCGTAGGTGGATTGAATTATTGAATGATTACGACTTTGAGATTCGTTACCACCCAGGAAAGGCAAATGTGGTAGCCGATGCCTTGAGCAGGAAGGACAGAGAACCCATTCGAGTAAAATCTATGAATATAATGATTCATAATAACCTTACTACTCAAATAAAGGAGGCGCAACAAGGAGTTTTAAAAGAAGGAAATTTAAAGGATGAAATACCCAAAGGATCGGAGAAGCATCTTAATATTCGGGAAGACGGAACCCGGTATAGGGCTGAAAGGATTTGGGTACCAAAATTTGGAGATATGAGAGAAATGGTACTTAGAGAAGCTCATAAAACCAGATACTCAATACATCCTGGAACGGGGAAGATGTACAAGGATCTCAAGAAACATTTTTGGTGGCCGGGTATGAAAGCCGATGTTGCTAAATATGTAGGAGAATGTTTGACGTGTTCTAAGGTCAAAGCTGAGCATCAGAAACCATCAGGTCTACTTCAACAACCCGAAATCCCGGAATGGAAATGGGAAAACATTACCATGGATTTCATCACTAAATTGCCAAGGACTGCAAGTGGTTTTGATACTATTTGGGTAATAGTTGATCGTCTCACCAAATCAGCACACTTCCTGCCAATAAGAGAAGATGACAAGATGGAGAAGTTAGCACGACTGTATTTGAAGGAAGTCGTCTCCAGACATGGAATACCAATCTCTATTATCTCTGATAGGGATGGCAGATTTATTTCAAGATTCTGGCAGACATTACAGCAAGCATTAGGAACTCGTCTAGACATGAGTACTGCCTATCATCCACAAACCGATGGGCAGAGCGAAAGGACGATACAAACGCTTGAAGACATGCTACGAGCATGTGTTATTGATTTCGGAAACAGTTGGGATCGACATCTACCGTTAGCAGAATTTTCCTACAACAACAGCTACCATTCAAGCATTGAGATGGCGCCGTTTGAAGCACTTTATGGTAGAAAGTGCAGGTCTCCGATTTGTTGGAGTGAAGTGGGGGATAGACAGATTACGGGTCCGGAGATTATACAAGAAACTACCGAGAAGATCATCCAAATTCAACAACGGTTGAAAACTGCCCAAAGTCGACAAAAGAGCTACGCTGACATTAAAAGAAAAGATATAGAATTTGAAATTGGAGAGATGGTCATGCTTAAAGTTGCACCTTGGAAAGGCGTTGTTCGATTTGGTAAACGAGGGAAATTAAATCCAAGGTATATTGGACCATTCAAGATTATTGATTGTGTCGGACCAGTAGCTTACCGACTAGAGTTACCTCAACAACTCGCGGCTGTACATAACACTTTCCACGTCTCGAATTTGAAGAAATGTTTTGCTAAAGAAGATCTCACTATTCCGTTAGATGAAATCTAAATCAACGAAAAACTTCAATTCATCGAAGAACCCGTCGAAATAATGGATCGTGAGGTTAAAAGACTTAAGCAAAACAAGATACCAATTGTTAAGGTTCGATGGAATGCTCGTAGAGGACCCGAGTTCACCTGGGAGCGTGAAGATCAGATGAAGAAGAAATACCCGCATCTATTTCCAGAAGATTCGTCAACACCTTCAACAGCTTAAAATTTCGGGACGAAATTTATTTAACGGGTAGGTACTGTAGTGACCCGAACTTTTCCATGTTTATATATATTAATTGAGATTGATATTTACATGATTAAACGTTTCCAACATGTTAAGCAATCAAACTTGTTAAGACTTGATTAATTGAAATAGGTTTCATATAGACAATTGACTACCCAAGTTGACCGGTGATTCACGAACGTTAAAACTTGTAAAAACTATATGATTACATATATATGGTTATATATATAGTTAACATGATATTATGATAAGTAAACATATCATTAAGTATATTAACAATGAACTACATATGTAAAAACAAGACTACTAACTTAATGATTTTTAAACGAGACATATATGTAACGATTATCGTTGTAACGACATTTAAATGTATATATATCATATTAAGATATATTAATATATCATAATATCATGATAATATAATAATTTAACATCTCCTTAGATATAATAAACAATGGGTTAACAACATTAATTGAGATCGTTAACTTAAAGGTTTCAAAACAACACTTACATGTAACGACTAACGATGACTTAACGACTCCGTTAAAATGTATATACATGTAGTGTATTTAGATGTATTAAAATACTTTTAGAAGACTTCAAGACATATATCGAAACACTCATACTTAACGAAAATGGTTACAGTTACTTTCCCATTCTTTTCTTTCATCAAGAATTCTAGTCGTATTCTTACCCGTATTATACACAGCTTCAAAACGTACTTACTATGGGTATATACCAATAGGAACTAGCATGGGATTCCACTCTTGATTATGTCATGTATGACTAATCAATTTTAACTTCTACCATGAGCTAGTCAACTAACTAGAACTCCTTTTAACCCCACTCACCACTCACCAATTAACACTCATCATTCACTCCATTTCACTTCCAAATCTCTTTCTAATTCTCTCTCAACACACCCACACTATTATGAACGTATTTTTCCAGTAGTTAATCATCATCTTCATCAAAAATCACTTCAATAATCAAGCTATAATCATCATAGGAAGAACACTTCAAGAATACTTCAAAAATCCCTTCAAGTTTACTAATTTACTTCCAAGCTTTCTAATCCATTCCAAGTAATCATCTAAGATCAAGAAACCTTTGTTATATACAGTAGGTTATCTTTCTTATTCAAGGTAATATTCATATTCAAACTTTGATTCAATTTCTATAACTATAAACTATCTTAATTCGAGCAAAAATCTTACTTGAACTTGTTTTTGTGTCATGATCCTACTTCAAGAACTTTCAAGCCATCCAAGATCCTTTGAAGCTAGATCATTTCTTGTCACTTCCAGTAGTTTTACCTACTAAACTTGAGGTAGTAATGATGTTCATAACATCATTCGATTCATATATATAAAACTATCTTATTCGAAGGTTTAAACTCGTAATCACTAGAATATAGTTTGGTTAATTCTAAACTTGTTCGCAAACAAAAGTTAATCCTTCTAACTTGACTTTTAAAATTAACTAAACACATGTTCTATATCTATATGATATGCTAACTTAATGATTTAAAACCTGGAAACACGAAAAACACCGTAAAACCGGATTTACGCCGTCGTAGTAACACCGCGGGCTGTTTTGGGTTAGTTAATTAAAAACTATGATAAACTTTGATTTAAAACTTGTTATTCTGAGAAAATGATTTTTATTATGAACATGAAACTATATCCAAAAATTATGGTTAAACTCAAAGTGGAAGTATGTTTTCTAAAATGGTCATCTAGACGTCGTTCTTTCGACTGAAATGACTACCTTTACAAAAACGACTTGTAACTTATTTTTCCGACTATAAACCTATACTTTTTCTGTGTAGATTCATAAAATACAGTTCAATATGAAACCATAGCAATTTGATTCATTCAAAACGGATTTAAAATGAAGAAGTTATGGGTAAAACAAGATTGGATAATTTTTATCATTTTAGCTACGTGAAAATTGGTAACAAATCTATTCCAACCATAACTTAATCAACTTGTATTGTATATTATGTAATCTTGAGATACCATAGACACGTATACAATGTTTCGACCTATCATGTCGACACATCTATATATATTTCGGAACAACCATAGACACTCTATATGTGAATGTTGGAGTTAGCTATACAGGGTTGAGGTTGATTCCAAAATATATATAGTTTGAGTTGTGATCAATACTGAGATACGTATACACTGGGTCGTGGATTGATTCAAGATAATATTTATTGATTTATTTCTGTACATCTAACTGTGGACAACTAGTTGTAGGTTACTAACGAGGACAGCTGACTTAATAAACTTAAAACATCAAAATATATTAAAAGTGTTGTAAATATATTTTGAACATACTTTAATATATATGTATATATTGTTATAGGTTCGTGAATCAACAGTGGCCAAGTCTTACTTCTCGACGAAGTAAAAATCTGTGAAAGTGAGTTATAGTCCCATTTTTAAAATCTAATATTTTTGGGATGAGAATACATGCAGGTTTTATAAATGATTTACAAAATAGACACAAGTACGTGAAACTACATTCTATGGTTGAATTATCAAAATCGAATATGCCCCTTTTTATTAAGTCTGGTAATCTAAGAATTAGGGAACAGACACCCTAATTGACGCGAATCCTAAAGATAGATCTATTGGGCCTAACAAACCCCATCCAAAGTACCGGATGCTTTAGTACTTCGAAATTATATCATATCCGAAGGGTGTCCCGGAATGATGGGGATATTCTTATATATGCATCTTGTTATTGTCGGTTGCCAGGTGTTCACCATATGAATGATTTTTATCTCTATGTATGGGATGTGTATTGAAATATGAAATCTTGTGGTCTATTATTATGATTTGATATATATAGGTTAAACCTATAACTCACCAACATTTTTGTTGACGTTTTAAGCATGTTTATTCTCAGGTGATTATTAAGAGCTTCCGCTGTCGCATACTTAAATAAGGACGAGATTTGGAGTCCATGTTTGTATGATATTGTGTAAAAACTGCATTCAAGAAACTTATTTTGTTGTAACATATTTGTATTGTAAACCATTATGTAATGGTCGTGTGTAAACAGGATATTTTAGATTATCATTATTTGATAATCTACGTAAAGCTTTTTAAACCTTTATTGATGAAATAAAGGTTATGGTTTGTTTTAAAATGAATGCAGTCTTTGAAAAACGTCTCATATAGAGGTCAAAACCTCGCAACGAAATCAATTAATATGGAACGTTTTTAATCAATAAGAACGGGACATTTCACTCGTGATCCTCGTCACTTAACCAAACGGACCACACTTCACGGTCCTCAAACATAAGTCCCAACCGACATTCCTAAGCAATTCTTCCCACTGAATTGCCTTTAACAACTAAATCGTCACCCGCGATTTATCAAATCCACAATCCGAGCACTAAAACCATGCTCATTCCCTAACATCGGAAAACTCAACCAATCTCGTACCGAGATACCAATTCTTTAGCATACCCTTACCGAGTACGACGCTAAAAACAACCAAATCTCAACCTAAGGTCAACAACCCGAAGTGATGAAAACCGAACCAAACGAATCCTGACGGATAACACCAATCACTATACATCCCTTGTAGTGCGCAATACGACCAATACGCAACTACCGTAACATCATAATCCAACGACTAGAACCGATAGCTCCCAAAACGACTATGGAAACGCGAATCCCAAGGTGTACAAAATCGACTATTGTCACACCCGTAACAACACGTGAGCGAAGCACGGCTATCGCCTCACTAATCATACAACATGGTCCTCACGACCCCGCCATCGGCGTATAAAACAACCGATAGTTCCCATAACATGGTCCTTACGACCCCACCATTGGTGTATCAAACAACCAATAGATCACACAACACGAAGGCTGGCCGAAAACACACGCGCCTTTGTGAATCCGAACTACACGCGACTCACTACCTTCACCACAACAACAATCGGGATTGGCCGAACTACACGCGCCTTAGTGAATCCGAACTACACGAGAGTCACTATCCCGGAGGAATGACCGAACTACATGAGTCATTTGTGAATCCGAACTACACGAGACTCACTCCTCAATACAATGACCGAAACCACACGAGTCATTTGTGAATTCGAAACCACACGCGATCCACTACCATGATGAAGTCAGCGGACCCGAAGATCATGCTTCACCAATCTCAACACCGGATGAAGTCAGCGGACCCCGTCAACGGTCATGCTTCACCGATCGCATACTCCCATGATGAAGTCAGCGGACCCCGAAGTTCATGCTTCATCAATCACATACGCACTTTTGGCCTCAAACAACGAGTAGTGCAACATCGCGCTCTGCTACACTATAGTGAACCCTAACGGATACCACTAACCATCCACACAATCGAGCAAGAACCACCTATATCGAACATAGGCACAAAACAATAATTCTCTATAAGAGAATCCACCACGCACATCCCTTAACCGAGGGATTCCACCTTGCTTGCCATACCCGTCCATTATCTCTCAACGAGATTTATCACATTACCACCTCGGTGATAATTCAAATCCAAACCATAAGTACAATTTATCCGAAATTGTAATCTACCATAAATCGACCAAAACCAGGTCTCGACAACATTTTCCGGATCTACCAAAAGCATCATCCGAAATCTCACACTAAAACTTCCTCGTGCGGGAGTGTAACTCCCCCACTTGGAACTACATTCCATATCCACAACTCGTACAACCGTACAATGCTACCAAAGGTAGACTTTACAAACGATTGGGCTCACACAACCCATCACCATATCTTGCTCCAGCCTTGAGCACACGAAGGATTTCAATCAATCCTTAAACACTTCGAACAAAAAGTGTACCACGATTACACAAACCACACCCTCGCAATCATCCAATTGCTCTAGTTTGTCAATTCCCACCTAGTCACTCATGTACCTAAGGGTTTCACTCCGGTACCCTAAGTACAATGTAACCACAACACAATCGGAGTCGAACACCACGCTAGTAGGTATAAAAGAGGCACCTAATGTAGCGTCTTATATACTCCATGACCAACATACATCGAGATTCAAAACACTCGATCTTAAGGTTTTCAGCCACTCGTCGAACCTCACGGTTCATCGACCTCCACACAAAAGCGAACACGCGCTTAACAACTGAACACCAGAAACCCATTTCCATGGCTTGGTATAATTATTTCCCAAATACTAAGGAATGCTTGGTTGCACCAAGTCTTACGCCCTTCGCCCATCGATCAAAACGTCACCATAGGGTACTTCCATTAGGAACGTCACCCATAACAACAATATGCACAACACAAGGCATTTAACAACTCAAACTCAAACGGCACTTAATAAATAATCAAAGGGCATATCTATTAAAACGAAACGTACCTTAACGTCTCCTTGCCGCACCAGTCCCCGCTAACTTGGGACATTCCGACTTACGATGTCCTTCTTCTTGGCAATTGAAACACACCATACCATCACCCTTTGGTACCGAACATTCCCAAGACTTGTGACCCCTCATGCCACAATTGTAACATCTAGATGCACTAGAATCCGGTATACCCGTCCGCGTACCACCCGTGCTCACACTCGGACCCTTAGTCCTCTTACTCGGAGCACCATACGAAACAACCCTTCTATCATTTGAAGGTTCACCACTGACAAGATCAATCTTACCATCCAACCAATCCTTTGCCCTACCCAGCAACAAACTAGTAGCGAGTCTCGTCTTCTTCTCAGGAGGGCATTCAATAGTACGAAAACACCCTTCGACATCCGAGATCCAAGTTGTGCTTACAAAAGGATCCGATTTCCCGTCATACATCGGGGGTTTAGTCCTCATGAAGCTCTTAAGACAACGCTCCATTTCACTACTACCCCGAAATTCAGAATAATTTCTATCCATTTCTTCTCGAAACGCACTCATTTGCTCCGCAACGGCAGCCGCAACTCTAGAGTTAAACTCCTCGTCATTCATCTCGATCTCATTTTGCGTCGTCATTCTAAAGAATGCAAAGCGATTAGTCCACGAACGTATAAAACAACACGCATAACACCGCCCCATCTTGCTCAACACTCGTCGCACATCACTTGTTAGACACGATTTGCACCCGTAATAAGGTTTGCAAGTCCTTATTACGCACACACTCCGTATCAACTCGTTAGTACAACGACCGCCTCGCTCGATGATATAAACAAACACAAACAAAATTCTACGCGATATACACATACGCGAGAATTATTATCACAACACAATTAATATATTAATAATATTCGCATTACCAATATCGACGTTAGTCCACCTACAACAAGGCACTAACTATAACCTATTCCGACCCGTAATCCTACAAGTCCTGCAACAAATAAGCACACACAAAAGTCTAAGTCTAGGCACCTATCTCAAGTCGCCTAAATCCCTTAGACCATGCTCTGATACCACTTGTAACGACCCAACCCGTATTAAAACCGGCCCATAAATTTTTTTCCTTTTAATACGCGTTAAATAATACTTTAGGTCCCAATTGTTTTTCCATAAACATCTTTAATTACAATAGAAGGTTTAATAACCTTAAAACATTTAATACATTAGTTAATTGTCCAAACGGACATACACGACCCGACTAGTTTAGTTTCCAACAAAACCGAGCATGGTGATTTGGGACTACGCTACCCAAATCCTAATCGAGTACAAAAGCAAGATCTTCTAAGCAACCTAGCCAAGATCTCTAATCCCCAAGCTTACCCGAGCCGCCAAGCCTGCGGACCTATAAATATAGCAACAACAAGAGGGTAAGCTAACGCTTAGTGAATGATAATATACTACATACATATATATGTATAAAATGGACACGCCACACAAATATCAAATACCGCATACCGAAGCATCCATGTATAAGGCAACTACACTAAGCATACCATAAGATCACTAAGCAACGAGCTAAAGATACATCAACAAAATATAAGTTCACCAACAACGATGTGAACAATGCCAATAAGCTACACCCGGAGGGTTAGCTACATCACGACAATACAACATTATATGTATACAATATATATATATATATATATATATATATATATATATATATATATATATATATATATATCTCGAATAATATAATTTGCTTACGCTTACTACACAATAACCATGGTTAACCAAGTACAAGGGAATGGTACTTCGAATTTCCCATCGGTGTTCCTAACAACCGTTAGTGTACAACGAAATATATCACTAACCCCTGGGTGGTATCGATCGCCCGAACTTAAAACCCACCCGTCACGTGTAATGTGGTATCGAACGCCCGAACTTTAACCCACACTACACTCCCACACACACACCTATATGACATGGTATCGAACGCCCGAACTTTAAACCCATATCATATATTGACCCGATGTGGTATCGATCGCCCGAACTTAAACCCACATCGAACCTCGTACAAGTAAATACATTATATACACACATGTATAATCATTCCATTCACTATATTAACCCCTCGTCATTGGGGTTACATAAGTCCACATCGCACGCCCATGTGATAACGTACACACAAAGTGTGCACCTCGCCAAAGTGGTCAACCAAAACGCACAACCGTGCCAATTGGACCTATACACAAGTCCAACAATTCCACCTATACGAGAAGCGAGCTCTACAAGCGAGAACCCCTTCACCTGACCCGCACCCATCCTACACATACATATGCATATAGGATATTAACACTCACCTTGTCTCCTTGAAGAAATGCTTCCAAGTAATCCACAACTCGTCAATGGAAAGTACATAATCCGTTATCACAAATTCAACAACACACTTAGATTGGATCTACAAACCAACCCAATTCGACACTTAGTGCAATTCCGACCCAAATCCACTTCCAAGGACAAACCGCGCCCAAACTAACCAATAATCACTAACACAAGTGATAGTGGTCCTAATATACCAATTTAAACCCGATCACAAGTGTTAACACTTATCGTTCCCAAAATTGCCCATAAACCCTAATTTTGACCCATAAGGTCAAAATCTCACCATTTACAAGTTTTGACACCAAAACATGTTTAACTCGGTTTTATACTTCAACTTAATCCATTTTAAGTTTACAAACCTCAACGAATCGACATTCGGGTCATAATCCTCAACAAACCCTAATTTTGACTCTAGTCAAAATTAGTCAACCACGAAAACCCTAAAAGTCTCCAAAACACCAATAATCACTAATGCTAGTGATTGTACACCATTTACAAGTCTTAAACATGGTTAAATCATTAACCAACCCAAAACCCGCCTTTAACAACAATAAACCCGAATATTGGTGTTAATCTCCAATTAACAACTAAATGGGTTTCACCTATGAATCATACAATCAAAAGCCCCAAATTTGAATGATGAACACGAAAATGAGATTCAGAGTTAGAGCTTACCACTAGTATCACCGTGTAGCCAAGAACGAGGAGAACAAACTAGTCAACTATGCCAAAGATCAAATCCCGCTTCTTCCTTTCCAAAAATCCCTTTGAAATCAAATGGGTGTTTGAGTTTTTGAGAGGAAAATGAAATGAAAAGGAAAATGAAATTAGGAAATGAAATGAATGGATGAGGTTAAAGCCTCAAATCTGGCTCAAACATGAAATGACTAGATTGCCCTTGAACTTCATTTAAAATTACAAGAATCTGGTGCCAGTTTGCCCGTATCGCCACGTCGCGGCCTTAAATGTCGCGCCGCGACATTTTCCTAGTTCTGGGATCATTTTTTGTCAAGATTCTGATCTGGATTCCAGTTAAATGCCGCGCCGCGGCCTCCTTTGTCGCGCCGCGACGTTCAACGTGGTCTGACTCATTTCCTTGCATACAAGACCTTAACACCCGAACATGTCCCCAACCCTTCCTACGCCTATCGTACATACACAATACACTTATAAATCATGTACGGAGAAAAACGGGGTATTACATAGGTATTTCGGGAACGTGGGAAATGGTACCGTTAGTTTTGGACTTTCGAGTATCGTTAAAAGTGCAAAAAGGCGTAGATTGCACTTTATGTCAATTTGGGCGGGTCGTGAGTCGAAATGGGGGATTGGTTGATCAAACCTTGTGCAAAATGTATTAGTGGGACATAATCACTATTCGATTGTGATTATGAGTGGTTCGGGTGAGATTTGACTTAGTCAAAGTTGGTCAAGTGTATATATACCAAAATGGATATGATTATCAGTCAGTGACAACAGAAAATGAAAAATATTTAAGTATCACTGATAAGAATCGTGTAATTGAAAAACTACCAAGACTTCATTCTGGTTTACATTATACACATATAAATGTACCTGAAGTAAATGTGGTAGTTAAAGAAAAATTATGTGATCCTGTAATGATCAGTTTGTGGCATGAGAGATTAGGTCACCCAGGATCAACAATGATGAAAAGAATAATACAAAATACACATGGACATCCATTGGCGGATCAAAGGATCCCTCATGATGCACTTATCCCATGTACATCATGCTCACTTGGAAAGTTGATAATAAGACCATCACCTCTTAAGGTTGAAAAAGAATCACCAATTTTTCTTGAAAGAATTCAAGGTGATATATGTGGACCAATTCATCCACCATGTGGACCATTTAGATATTTTATGGTTCTAATAGACGAATCTAGTAGATGGTCTCATGTTTGTCTATTATCAAGTCGAAATATGGCATTTGCAAAATTTCTTGCTCAAATTATTAAATTGAGAGCACATTTCCCTGATTATACTATTAAAAGGGTGAGACTAGATAATGCCGGTGAGTTTACGTCTTAAGCATTTAATAACTTTTGCATGTCTATTGGGATTATTGTTGAACATCCCGTTGCCCATGTGCATACACAAAATGGTTAAGCTGAATCATTAATTAAACGATTGCAGCTAATAGCTAGACCATTGATAATGCGAACAAAACTCCCAGTATCTGTATGGGGCCATGCAATTTTGCATGCTGCATCATTGATTCACATTAGACCAAGCGCAAGTCATACATATTCTCCTTTGCAACTTGCTTTTGGTCATCAGCCAAATATTTCCCACCTTAGAACATTTGGTTGTGCGGTTTATGTCCCTATCGCACCACCACAACGCACTAAAATGGGTCCTCAAAGAAGGATGGGAATATATGTTGGATATGAAACATCTTCAATAATAAGATATATTGAACCCATGACGGGTGATGTTTTTACAGCACGTTTTGCTGATTGTCACTTTAATGAAACATTATTCCCTAGATTAGGGGGAGAAATAAAAAATAAAGAAAATGACGTTTCATGGTGTGAACCTCAATTAATGTATCTTGATCCTCGCACAAAAGAATGCGAGATCGAAGTTCAAAAAATAATGCATATGCAAGAACTTGCAAATAAATTGCCTGATGCATTTACAGATACAAAAAGAGTGACTAAATCATATATACCAGCAGCAAATGCTCCAGCTCGAATTGAAATTCCAAAAACTGGCAATAATGTTATTCTTGAGTCTTTGCCACGCCAGAAACGTGGGAGACCAATTGGTTCCAAAGATAAAAATCCTCGGAAAAGAAAATCAGCTGATAATGAGGTAAAAGAAAGTGTTCAAGAAGAACTACAAATCAATACTCCTTCTGCAGAGGAGATTGATGATGTCAATACGGAATTTTCAATCAATTACGCACATTCAAAAATATTATGGAACCGAAATGAAATGAAAAATCTTGATGAGATATTTTCATATAATGTTGCATATGACATCATGAATGATGATGATGATCCAGAACCAAAATCTGTCATGGAATGTCAAAATAGACATGATTGGGATCATTGGAAAGGAGCAATACGAGCTGAATTTGAATCACTCAATAAAAGAAAAGTTTTCGGATCTATCATTCTCACACCTAAAGATGTGAAACCTGTGGGATATAGATGGGTTTTTGTGCGAAAAAGAAATGAGAAAAATGAAGTTACAAGGTATAAAGCTAGACTTGTAGCTCAAGGTTTTTCTCAAAGACCGGGAATTGATTATGAAGAAACTTATTCTCCTGTTATGGATGCAATTACTTTTAGATACTTAATCAGCCTGGCAGTTTCTGAAAATTTAGAAATGCATCTCATGGATGTTGTGACTGCTTATCTTTATGGATCACTTGATAGTGATATATATATGAAGATACCTGAAGGATTTAAGGTATCAGAAGCAACCAATGCAAAACCCAAAGAAATGTACTCAATCAAGTTACAAAGGTCTTTATATGGGTTGAAACAATCGGGTCGCATGTGGTATAAATGATTAAGTGATTACTTGATAAGCAAAGGGTATACCAATAATCTTATTTGCCCATGTGTTTTCATTAAGAAAACAACATCCGGATATGTGATCATAGCTGTTTATGTTGATGATCTTAATATCATAGGTACAAATAAAGAGATCCATGAAGCCATTCAACTTCTAAAGAAAGAATTTGAAATGAAAGATCTCGGAAAAACCAAGTATTGCCTTGGTTTACAAATTGAACATATGCCTAATGGTTTACTTGTACATCAAACAACATATACTGAAAAGATTTTAAAACGTTTTAATATGGACAAGGCAAAACCATTAAGTACTCCTATGGTTGTTAGATCACTTAATGTTGACACTGATCCATTTCGTCCCTGTGAAGATCATGAAGATATCCTGGGACCAGAAGTACCATATCTTAGTGCAATTGGAGCTCTTATGTATCTTACAAATTGTACAATGAAATGTCCCGTTCTTATTGATTAAAAACGTTCCATATTAATTGATTTCGTTGCGAGGTTTTGACCTCTATATGAGACGTTTTTCAAAGACTGCATTCATTTTAAAACAAACCATAACCTTTATTTCATCAATAAAGGTTTAAAAAGCTTTACGTAGATTATCAAATAATGATAATCTAAAATATCCTGTTTACACACGACCATTACATAATGGTTTACAATACAAATATGTTACAACAAAATAAGTTTCTTGAATGCAGTTTTTACACAATATCATACAAGCATGGACTCCAAATCTCGTCCTTATTTAAGTATGCGATAGCGGAAGCTCTTAATAATCACCTGAGAATAAACATGCTTAAAACGTCAACAAAAATGTTGGTGAGTTATAGGTTTAACCTATATATATCAAATTGTAACAATAGACCACAAGATTTCATATTTCAATACACATCCCATACATAGAGATAAAAATCATTCATATGGTGAACACCTGGTAACCGACATTAACAAGATGCATATATAAGAATATCCCCATCATTCCGGGACACCCTTCGGATATGATATAAATTTCGAAGTACTAAAGCATCCGGTACTTTGGATGGGGCTTGTTGGGCCCGATAGATCTATCTTTAGGATTCGCGTCAATTAGGGTGTCTGTTCCCTAATTCTTAGATTACCAGACTTAATAAAAAGGGGCATATTCGATTTCGATAATTCAACCATAGAATGTAGTTTCACGTACTTGTGTCTATTTTGTAAATCATTTATAAAACCTGCATGTATTCTCATCCCAAAAATATTAGATTTTAAAAGTGGGACTATAACTCACTTTCACAGATTTTTACTTCGTCGGGAAGTAAGACTTGGCCACTGGTTGATTCACGAACCTATAACAATATATACATATATATCAAAGTATGTTCAAAATATATTTACAACACTTTTAATATATTTTGATGTTTTAAGTTTATTAAGTCAGCTGTCCTCGTTAGTAACCTACAACTAGTTGTCCACAGTTAGATGTACAGAAATAAATCGATAAATATTATCTTGAATCAATCCACGACCCAGTGTATACGTATCTCAGTATTGATCACAACTCAAACTATATATATTTTGGAATCAACCTCAACCCTGTATAGCTAACTCCAACATTCACATATAGAGTGTCTATGGTTGTTCCGAAATATATATAGATGTGTCGACATGATAGGTCGAAACATTGTATACGTGTCTATGGTATCTCAAGATTACATAATATACAATACAAGTTGATTAAGTTATGGTTGGAATAGATTTGTTACCAATTTTCACGTAGCTAAAATGAGAAAAATTATCCAATCTTGTTTTACCCATAACTTCTTCATTTTAAATCCGTTTTGAGTGAATCAAATTTCTATGGTTTCATATTGAACTCTATTTTATGAATCTAAACAGAAAAAGTATAGGTTTATAGTCGGAAAAATATGTTACAAGTCGTTTTTGTAAAGGTAGTCATTTCAGTCGAAAGAACGACGTCTAGATGACCATTTTAGAAAACATACTTCCACTTTGAGTTTAACCATAATTTTTGGATATAGTTTCATGTTCATAATAAAAATCATTTTCTCAGAATAACAACTTTTAAATCAAAGTTTATCATAGTTTTTAATTAACTAACTCAAAACAGCCCGCGGTGTTACTACGACGGCGTAAATCCGGTTTTACGGTGTTTTTCGTGTTTCCAGGTTTTAAATCATTAAGTTAGCATATCATACAGATATAGAACATGTGTTTAGTTGATTTTAAAAGTCAAGTTAGAAGGATTAACTTTTGTTTGCGAACAAGTTTAGAATTAACTAAACTATGTTCTAGTGATTACAAGTTTAAACCTTCGAATAAGATAGCTTTATATGTATGAATCGAATGATGTTATGAACATCATTACTACCTTAAGTTCCTTGGATAAACCTACTGGAAAATAGAAAAATGGATCTAGCTTCAATGGATCCTTGGATGGCTCGAAGTTCTTGAAGCAGAATCATGACACGAAAACAAGTTCAAGTAAGATCATCACTTGAAATAAGATTGTTATAGTTATAGAAATTGAACCAAAGTTTGAATATGATTATTACCTTGTATTAGAATGATAACCTACTGTAAGAAACAAAGATTTCTTGAGGTTGGATGATCACCTTACAAGATTGGAAGTGAGCTAGCAAACTTGAAAGTATTCTTGATTTTATGAAACTAGAACTTTTGAAATTTATGAAGAACACTTAGAACTTGAAGATAGAACTTGAGAGAGATCAATTAGATGAAGAAAATTGAAGAATGAAAGTGTTTGTAGGTGTTTTTGGTCGTTGGTGTATGGATTAGATATAAAGGATATGTAATTTTGTTTTCATGTAAATAAGTCATGAATGATTACTCATATTTTTGTAATTTTATGAGATATTTCATGCTAGTTGCCAAATGATGGTTCCCACATGTGTTAGGTGACTCACATGGGCTGCTAAGAGCTGATCATTGGAGTGTATATACCAATAGTGCATACATCTAAAAGCTGTGTATTGTACGAGTACGAATACGGGTGCATACGAGTAGAATTGTTGATGAAACTGAACGAGGATGTAATTGTAAGCATTTTTGTTAAGTAGAAGTATTTTGATAAGTGTCTTGAAGTCTTTCAAAAGTGTATGAATACATATTAAAACACTACATGTATATACATTTTAACTGAGTCGTTAAGTCATCGTTAGTCGTTACATGTAAATGTTGTTTTGAAACCTTTAGGTTAACGATCTTGTTAAATGTTGTTAACCCAATGTTTATAATATCAAAAGAGATTTTAAATTATTATATTATCATGATATTATGATGTACGAATATCTCTTAATATGATATATATACATTAAATGTCGTTACAACGATAATCGTTACATATATGTCTCGTTTCAAAATCATTAAGTTAGTAGTCTTGTTTTTACATATGTAGTTCATTGTTAATATACTTAATGATATGTTTACTTATCACAATATCATGTTAACTATATATATAACTATATATATGTCATCATATAGTTTTTACAAGTTTTAACGTTCGTGAATCACCGGTCAACTTGGGTGGTCAATTGTCTATATGAAACCTATTTCAATTAATCAAGTCTTAACAAGTTTGATTGCTTAACATGTTGGAAACATTTAATCATGTAAATATCAATCTCAATTAATATATATAAACATGGAAAAGTTCGGGTCACTACATACAAGACCTGACATTTCTTTTGCAGTTAATTTGTTGGCAAGGTTCAGCTCAGCTCCTACCAAAAGACACTGGAATGGGATCAAACACATATTTCGATACCTTCGAGGAACTACTGATTTAGGATTATTTTATTCTAACTAATCAAAACAAGATTTGGTTGGTTATGCAGATGCAGGTTATTTATCTGATCCACATAAAGCTAAATCTCAAAATGGATATGTATTCCTAAATGGAGGTACCGCAATATCATGGCGTTCTCAAAAACAAACACTTGTTGCAACATCATCAAATCATGCCGAAGTAATTGCATTACATGAAGCCAGTCGGGAATGTTTTTGGTTGAGATCAATGACACAACTCATTACTGATTCTTGTGGACTAGAACGCAATAAAAGTTCAACAATTATCTATGAAGATAATGTAGCTTGCATAACACAGATGAAAGAAGGGTATATCAAAAGTGACCGAACAAAACACATACCCCCTAGATTCTTCTCATACACTCAAAATCTCATTAAGGACAACCAGATTGAAATGAGATATGTTCAGTCCAGCAAAAACTCTGCTGACCTTTTCACCAAAGCACTTCCAACTGCTATTTTCAGAACACACGTTCATAATATTGGCATGAGGCATGTTCAGAAGATGTAACAACTCAGGCGTTGCCTACTTGAGGGGGAGTCAACTCTATGCTGCACTCTTTTTCCCTTAGCTAAAGTTTTATCCCAAAGGGTTTTCTTTAGCAAGGTTTTTAACGAGGCAGTACTAGTTATTCACTAATAAAATTATCATCCAAGGGGGAGTGTTATAAAAGTAATAATTGGATGATAATTTTATTATTATTATAGATATTGCATAGTATATTTTTTTGAGTATAAATAGGTGTGTTGAGTTAGAGTTTATTGTATGTATTTTTTTGGTTAACAAAAACACTCTATCTCTCTAGATTCCAAATGCCACCAAACTCTCATTGTACATTTTTCTATAAATAAAAAACCAATTACTCATACCTTTTGTTCAACCTTTGTTTTCTCCGTTTTACAGTATCTCTATCTCTATATACCTTCTACAGTCAAGAACCACTAAAGGTAGTTATAAGCCTACTGAATTATAACATATTTTAGAATATGTGAGCTTAGGATTAGTTGTGGTATATTATAGAGTGTGCAAGTCATTTGTGAATATTATAAAAGTTAGAGGGCTTAGATGCAATTCTAGATTCTAGAAGGGTTTCGGTGTAATTTGCATAGGAGCTCAACAACGTTTGTTTGATTTTGTGAAGCAAGAACCTAACGAGGGTTTTACCTACACAAAGATTGTGATTAACCTTATACATTTTATTAAACATTGATTGATACTATATTAATTTTTTTCAAATTCATTCCCATTGATTGATTTCCATTGGTTAGATAACAAAATGCAATTATTCATTCCCTAAATTGGATTTTGATCACCCGCCAAAATATCCCGCCTCATTTTTCACTCCACTAATTCCTCCTTTACGACCTCATCACAAAAAATTGCTAATAAATTGCTCCTCTTATCTCTCAAATCCTCACAACTTACTTTATTCAAGATATTTGTTTTCCCTCTACAATTAATTACCTATTGTAAGTCTTCTTAATTCTGGGTTTTTATTCAACTATATTCAAACATGTCATGTCAATACGTAATAATAATAAATAAATGATGATGGTGATGTTTATGCATATTATTCGATTTATAGCAAGACAATTACCAACAAGTTTTATTATTGTGATTTTATTTTATGATTATAATGCTTCAGACCTTTAACATTGTTGTGGTCGTCTGACACATGTATGTAATATGTTCAGTTCGGCTTTGTATGTTTTGATTTTTTCTAATATTTTTTTTTCAACTAATTTATTTGTTATCTTTTTGTTCTAGGCTGTTTTCTTGTGTACCCATCACACTGAACTTTAGGTAATTTTCTGTTTATAGTTTTTTATTGAGATATTGATTGGCTCATTGTGTGATCACCTGATTTAATCGATTAGTAGAGATTTTAGAGCTCTAGTAATTGAAACCAAATATAAGGTTTCATCCAAATCTGATATCCTTGCAATAAGTCCTAGTTTAAATTTTACTAGTAGCACATTTTGGGGTGGTCTGAATAAGGGTACGAAACGGTCACCTGATAAACTCAGTTAAGCCCCGCTTAAATGAGTTAAAATACTCGTCCTTTTCAGATAACCAGAACATGGAAAACCTTATCCGGGTTACACATTTACATAGATCCGACTCTTATAAAAGCACAAAATTGGTTGATCATATTGTATATGAACTTGCAATTGGTAATAAAGTTATCAGTGTATTCAAATCCATCTTACTTCACATATATATAATATAAATTTAATTTAAAACAAGAGATCTATTATTCATCCTACTAATTAATGCACAGTGATGGATAGCATAAAATAGTTGTTATATCTAACATGTTTCATTTAATATAATAATAATAATAATAATAATAATAATAATTGGCAGTAATATAATATTCTTGATATTGGAAATCAAAAGTTTCAGTTTTTATCGTTTAACTGTGCTGTGTTTTTATAGATGACTGATTGTTTGAGCTTGACGTGCGAAATCTGTGAGTTTGTGGGGTTAGAAAACGGTTATGACGGCTACTATTACTGCCAGCGATGTGGGACCCAAGCTGAAGGAATCAGAGAAATGGCTGTCGATAACGATGATTTGATCTTCATTAAAGAAAATATCCGGTCTATAGTTCAAAGGCGTGTACCTGTTAAAACCGAGCCACTCTCTCAGTCCCAACCCGCTTCACATTTTTGGGAGACATTAAGGACCCAAGTAAAAGAAGAAGATGTTAAACCAGGTGATGTTGTGGGCCCCACTGAGCCAGCTGATTTTGCAACAGTGCCTAGAAAACTGACTTATGAAGATTATTACACTGAAATTAGGATGAGATATGTAATGGGAGTACAGATAATGGTTGAACTGCAGATCAAGGCTTTGGTTGATAAATTTAACGTGTGTCCGTTAGTTGTTGGCATGATCGAACCCATTTGGTTAAGATTGTTAGCAGAAACTAACATTTTTAATGACAACTGGGCTGATGAGGTTATCAACAAATCAGAATCTCAAGTTCAAGGTATTTTATATGCTTTTTTATATGAATGAATGGATTGATATAATGGAAATTTTATTTCTAACTGGTCAAGTAAGTAAAAGAAGAAAGACTTTCATAAAAAAATGGGCTGAAACTGGAACTGAAACTGAAAATGGGTCTCGACCCAAAAATTTAAGATGAAAAATGGGTTTCGACCCAATCATACCCAAGCAGACCCAACCCAACCTGGGTGTTGACCCAACCCATCCAACCTACATAAAAGCTGACCCATTTGATCCCCGACCCATTTGCCAGGTATTCCTAAAACCTACTAATACCTACTTTAAAATTTTTTATCTACATGATTTATTAGAAGACACTGCATATTTGTAAAAACATGAATGCATTAAGTTCTAGACCAAATGTTTTTTAAGTGAATCTAACTAGACACATATCACTAACACCTGTTTTGAATTGTTAGCCACCTGTCCGACCCGCCCCTTTTGACACCTTAGTTTTTTTAACTATCATAATCTTATTTTATCTCAGGTGAAACGGGAGGTGTACTGGCTAGAGGTAAACATAAACATGAACCCCATAATTTACTCGGTAAACGATGCGTAATGTTATGGTTCCGATCCGTGAGCAACACAATACCATTATCTTGTTCTTTAGCAATATCATTTTTAGTGTGCCATTTAGCAAGGGAACCAATTCTATCAACTGATATAATTAAATGGACACTTGAAGGCAAAATTCCTTATTTTGCTGCTTATGTCGAAATCGAAAAACAAATTGGCCCCGCTACTAACGCTTGTCCAATAAGTTCGACCCGTATGTTCAGACCCATTCATGCAATCTCGGCTCAAAAACTCGAGTCATTGGCAGCTTCGATTGCATATTCGATAGGCCTAGAGTTACCTCCCGTTAACTTTTACGCGATTGCCTCTTGTTATCTAAAACAATTATCTCTTCCAGTTGAGATTATTCTCCCCCACGCGTGTCGAATAAACGAGTGGTGTATGTTACCAGATCTTTGGTTATCCGTAAATGAATCGAGGATACCTACACGTGCATATGTGTTGTCAATACTTATAGTATCGATTAGGATTCTGTATAATATTCATGGATTTGGGAAATGGGAAAGTTCGTTGTCTCGTGCAATCAAGAAAAAAGTTAGGAGAAAATTAATTTTTTCCGCCGATGGTGAACAATCGCACTTAGATGCTGCTACAGAGATTCTAGTTGTACTACAATCAAAGTACAATGAGCTTATTGATACGAGTGGTAAGTGGATATTTTATCTTGTTGCGATTGTCGACTTCATGGTTTATAGATATTTATTTATGTATCGTCACGTACCTTATTGTTTTATTTGTGATTGGTAGATCATGAGAAGGATTTGGAAAGTTATCTTGAATATTGTAAAAATGTCGTTTTTGCTGTTACGGAGCAGTCGTTTGAGGATCTTGAGGAATATTACATAATAGATGAGCTTTGGAATTTGTATAAGAAGAACAAAGAGGTATGTATGTCTCGCTACTTGTCCTTTTCAATGTGTAACTTACTAATATTCATTGTTATATATATATACATGTATGTACAAAGTACACACACTTGCAAAAGATAAGAGTTTTTTTTTTTTTTTTTTTTTTTTTTGTAGGATGGTAAATCATGTGAGTCACCCTCCGTAAGCCCTAGTAGTCCTTACAAGAAGAGACCAAGAGACGTTTCAAAAAGCAAGACGAAGAAGCCTAAAGACGGAAATGCGCAAATTATTAGTCAAAACGATAAGGGGGAGTCACACAAGG
The DNA here is from genome assembly GCF_046630445.1 of Rutidosis leptorrhynchoides. Lineage (NCBI taxonomy): Eukaryota > Viridiplantae > Streptophyta > Magnoliopsida > Asterales > Asteraceae > Rutidosis > Rutidosis leptorrhynchoides. The sequence goes on along the minus strand of NC_092343.1, from coordinate 268,479,145 downwards.
AAAGAGAAATAAGGCGAATGATATCAAACATGGAAGAGAATAAATTTAGTTATATTCCTCCAAGGAGCAAAGTGAAAAGACATGATTACCTTCATTACACAAGGAAAAAAGATGTTGGGGCTTATGTTTATGCTGCACATGCGGATTACTACATTCTATTGCGCTCTTGTGCGCGAGTGGCTCAACTCGATGTCAGGTGTATGCATGTTGCTGTGATGAGTGTTGAGAGGCGATTAGCTTGGCTAGAGAATAACATACAACGTTGCTTGAAACGAATGCCTTCTTCTTCTTCTTCTTCTTCTTCTTCTTCTTCTTCTTCTTCTTCTTCTTCTTCTTCTTCTTCTTCTTCTGAAGCTTGCCAGTTTTGTGATGATGATGATGAGGAGGAGGCTGTACAAAATGCTCCAAATGATGTTGCTACGGATATGAATTTTCAGTGTTAAACTTATGAGATATGTACACATTAGCATTAGCATCTAATAAAAAATACCACGTATTTTCTAATGTTTTACTCCATTTTGCAAAAGCAAATATGTTCAACAAGTTTATTGAATATGTGTTGAATGTTATATGTGATGGAAAATCGTGTGTACTTTTAGTCAGATTAACGCAGCGTATAGTTAAAATAATAATCTTTTATTATTTCATAAAAACATTTACAAGATTCAATCTTCATATATTTAATGAAACATGCACATGATTAATTTATCCCAATGAGATCCAGTTACACCACTAATAATTGTCAAAATATGTAATTCACAAAATGAGTAAACGATATACCTTTCTTGAAGAAACTGATGAGACGGAGAGAAACTTACGATCAAAAGTATGATCGTCTCTTTGGATAGTCCACACTACACTTTCGAACAACGTCAATGGATGCTAGTCCAAACCCAAGTAATTTATTATAATAATCTAATTATTATAATAAACAAACAATAAATAATATTCCGTAAACAATATCTTCCTTCTTTTGAAAACCTCCGGAAAGAAAATTGATGGTGTTCTTAGTTAACAAAAGGAATGATGAAATTTTTTATTTTTTTAATTATTACGTATCATCTCTTTTCATATAAATGACATGTATATATAGAAATGTCAAACATTTCTATCTTTTTCAATAGAACAAGACAAGGAGTATTATTATTCTCATTTTCTATTCTTTTGTAACTCACGGACCAAGAATGAGCTGTGTGATTTTGTTTCTATTTGCATTATCTCAAAACAAGATACGGAGGATTTGATATAATTTTAAAAAGTCGTATTTCTCAAATACTTCAGGGGTATGTTATGTAACTTATAATTAATAATCATGTCGCTTTCATGCGAATAGTAAATTAATTAATTTCGTTTCATTTACTATTCATATGAATAGTAAATGAACTAATTTCGATTTACTATTTTGTTACTTGAGTAATATATATACATCATATATATATATTTTATTTGACGTCTCGGTGTATATGTGTGTGACCCCGAAGGCTCAAATGAAGTTGGCCATATAGTTATATGTTGTACCTTGCACATTAATCCTACAGACTCCCACTTGTGCATGACACAACACCAAGTAACTATACAAACAATGGTAAGCGTCTAGCAACACGTCATTGTCCCTAAATTCATGTGAGTGTAGTTTCTCGAAACTGTTTATGGTAAGTTTTAAATGTCATTCGTCCTTTTGTTTCAGATACTTTAGTTAAACTTGAGATATGGATCATCGGTCATTCTCATTTGTTTAACAATTTTGTTTCTCGATCTTAGAACTGAATTAGATCACCAAATTAATTAAGTATCATCTTAATTACATCTGGGTGCGGCCACACAAATATCTTATTCATTCATCGAGGAGCTCAAAAAGTATCTAACTCCAAACATTTTAGAGGAACAAATCCTATATTGCATACACGTGTCTATCACGAGCTTTACATTATACCCAATAATGGCCTTTATAACAGCCTTATTCAGGATAGCGTTTAACCATATCAAAATACAATGTTTCACACCTCAAAACTGGCGTGCATCTCAAGTCTAAGGACATAAATACATAATCACTAAAAGATTCACTACTGACAATGATCCATGTAGTGACATCTCGGATGGGTCATTCCAACATTCATCATCAATGAATACATATGAATTTTAGTCTCAACAAGTTAACTATTTATCATCAATAAATATAACCAAAACTTCATATTAATCTTAATTCATGTTATTCCCATAACATAACCGATTATGGAGATTTTGAATAATCAACAATTATTCATGGATTAAACATGCTAATATAGAACACAGTGATATAAATGAAACTGATCATACCAACTATATATCAATTCATTAAGATAAAACTGCTTAATGTTCCAAAAATATCCAAATACTAAATTACAAATTAAAAAGATCAGCAGCATAACGAAGTCCAATACTACTAGCATGATCATCATGCTTGTTGTGTGTCATGGGCTTCGTGAACGGGTCAGCCACATTATCATCTGTATGAATCTTAAGAATATTAATATCATTCCTCTCAACGACTTCTTGAATGTAGTCAAACTTTCGAAGAATGTGTCTGCTACCTTTACGTACACGTGATTCTTTTGCAAGTATAATAGCACTTGAATTATCACAATACATTTCCATAGGGGATTCAATGCTGGGAACTACTCCGAGTTCAGAAATAAACTTCCTAATCCAGACAGCTTCTTGAGCAGCTTCTGAGGCAGCAATGTATTCTGCTTCCGTTGTAGACTGTGCAACTGTGCTCTGCTTTGAGCTTCTCCAATCCACTGCTCCGCCATTCATGACAAAGACATACCCTGACTGGGATCGAGAATCATCTCGATCAGTTTGGAAACTAGCATCTGTATAACATCTAATACTCAACTCTTCTTCCAAATCACCGTAAACCAAGAACATATCTTTAGTTCTTCGCAAATATTTAAGAATGCTCTTAACAGCAATCCAATGTTCTTCACCTGGATTCTGTTGATAACGACTCGCCAAACTCAAAGCTAACGAGACATCAGGTCTAGTACATAACATGGCATACATAATGGATCCTATAGCCGAAGCATACAGAACACATTTTATTCGTCTTATCTCATCAGGTGTGATAGGACTTTGAGACTTGCTCAAGGTTACGCCCTTTTGCATGGGCAATGCTCCGCGCTTGGAGTTTTGCATGTTAAATCTTCGCAAGATTTTGTCAATGTATGTAATTTGACTCAAACCAATAAGCCTTTTGGATCTATTTCTATAGATCCTGATTCCAAGAATATACTTAGCTTCTACAAGATCTTTCATGGTAAAACATTTTCCAAGCCAAGATTTGACATCTTGCAAAGTTGAAATGTCATTTCCAATAAGTAGTATGTCATCAACATACAAGATCAAGAAGACAACTTTGCTCCCACTAGCTCTAATGTAAATACAGGGGTCATCTTGGTTTTGAGAAAAACCAAACTCTTTGATTTTCTGATCAAACTTAAGATTCCAGCTCCTGGATGCTTGCTTTAATCCATAAATGGATTTTAGAAGCTTGCATACTTTAGTAGGATGCTTAGGATTCACAAAACCTTCCGGCTGAACCATATATACGTCCTGTAAGACCCAAATATTTATTGTACATAATGTATTCATGGTGTACGATGCATATATGGAGTGTACGAAGCATGTACGTGTTGCTTGCTCGAATGTCGAAGAAAACTGGACGTTGTTTGAGGTACAAGGTGTGTACGTATCTTCTCAACCCCAAATAAAGTTTGAATTGATGTTTCAAAGCCTTACCATTGGAAAAAATATCTTATTACATTTCCAACGATATTTGATTCATCGAAAACGGAGCTACGGTCAAAAAGTTATGGCCAAAACAAGTTTCTGAAATCTGACCTGTAGGTTGGAGCGGCGCCCCACCATTTGGCGCGGCGCGCCGAAGGCGTCTGATGCGTTTTTTCAGCATTTTAAAGTGTTTAAATGAAGGGTATTATGGTCCTTTCGCATATGGACGGTTTTAGGCCACAAAAGGCAGTTTGGGGGACTCATTCACCTCCACAATCTTATCCATATCCTCTCATCTTCAACCTCAAGTTCTAGAGAGAGAGTCGAGTGAGAAAGCTTGAGAAAAGGAAGAAGAAGCTTGAGTTCTTCAAGTTAAAACTCATTTCTTGTGTTGTTGTTGTTCTAGCTTCGTTTTCTTCAAAAGGTAAAACCCTAATTCGGATTTAGTTGTGTTAATTCGTTTATTATGCTAGGGTTTGTGTTAATGTAGATGTAAAACCCATTTCTTGGAAGTTTGGGGTAAATGGGTTAAGTTTTGATGTAAGAACCCTAACATTGGTGGGTTTAGGATTGGATGATGATATTGTTAGTTTGTAAACTAATTTTGTTGATGAAATCACTAACTAACTTGGATTGTTAGTGATTTGGGGTGTAAGTTCACAAATTTGGTGTTTTGACTAGTTTTTAGGTCAAAATGGGTTTTTGTGTAAATGTTGGTCTAAAATGCATTTAAAGCCTAAAAGAGGTGTATTTAGGTTGTAATGACCCAACCCGTATTAAAACCGGCCCATAAAATTTTTTCCTTTTAATACGCGTTAAATAATACTTTAGGTCCCAATTGTTTTTCCATAAACATCTTTAATTACAATAGAAGGTTTAATAACCTTAAAACATTTAATACATTAGTTAATTGTCCAAACGGACATACACGACCCGACTAGTTTAGTTTCCAACAAAACCGAGTATGGTGATTTGGGACTATGCTACCCAAATCCTAATCGAGTACAAAAGCAAGATCTTCTAAGCAACCTAGCCAAGATCTCTAATCCCCAAGCTTACCCGAGCCACCAAGCCTGCGAACCTATAAAAATAGCAACAACGAGAGGGTAAGCTAATGCTTAGTGAATGATAATATACTACATACATATATATGTATAAAATGGACACGCCACACAAATATCAAATACCGCATACCGAAGCATCCATGTATAAGGCAACTACACTAAGCATACCGTAAGATCACTAAGCAATGAGCTGAAGATACATCAACAAAATATATGTTCACCAACAACGATGTGAACAATGCCAATAAGCTACACCCGGAGGGTTAGCTACATCACGACAATACAACATTATATGTATACAATATATATATATATATATATATATATATATATATATATATATATATATATATATATATATATATATATATATATATATCTCGAATAATATAATTTGCTTACGCTTACTACACAATAACCATGGTTAACCAAGTACAAGGGAATGGTACTTCGAATTTCCCATCGGTGTTCCCAACAACCGTTAGTGTACAACGAAATATATCACTAACCCCTGGGTGGTATCGATCGCCCGAACTTAAAACCCACCCGTCACGTGTAATGTGGTATCGAACGCCCGAACTTTAACCCACAATACACGCCCACACACACACCTATATGACATGGTATCGAACGCCCGAACTTTAAACCCATATCATATATTGACCCGATGTGGTATCGATCACCTGAACTTAAACCCACATCGAACCTCGTACAAGTAACTACATTATATACACACATGTATAATCATTCCACTCACTATATTAACCCTTCGTCATTGGGGTTACATAAGTCCACATCGTACGCCCATGTGATAACGTACACACAAAGTGTGCACCTCGCCAAAGTGGTCAACCAAAACGCACAACCGTGCCAATTGGACCAATACACAACGTTGCTTGAAGCTTGCCAGTTTTGTGATGATGATGATGAGGAGGAGGCTGTACAAAATGCTCCAAATGATGTTGCTACGGATATGGATTTTCAGTGTTAAACTTATGAGATATGTACACATTAGCATTAGCATCTAATAAAAAATACCACGTATTTTCTAATGTTTTACTCCATTTTGCAAAAGCAAATATGTTCAACAAGTTTATTGAATATGTGTTGAATGTTATATGTGATGGAAAATCGTGTGTACTTTTAGTCAAATTAACGCAGCGTATAGTTAAAATAATAATCTTTTATTATTTCATAAAAACATTTACAAGATTCAATCTTCATATATTTAATGAAACATGCACACGATTAATTTATCCCAATGAGATCCAGTTACACCACTAATAATTGTCAAAATATGTAGTTCACAAAATGAGTAAACGATATACCTTTCTTGAAGAAACTGATGAGACGGAGAGAAACTTACGATCAAAAGTATGATCGTCTCTTTGGATAGTCCACACTACACTTTCGAACAACGTCAATGGATGCTAGTCCAAACCCAAGTAATTTATTATAATAATCTAATTATTATAATAAACAAACAATAAATAATATTCCGTAAACAATATCTTCCTTCTTTTGAAAACCTCCAGAAAGAAAATTGATGGTGTTCTTAGTTAACAAAAGGAATGATGAAATTTTTTATTTTTTTAATTATTACGTATCATCTCTTTTCATATAAATGACATGTATATATAGAAATGTCAAACATTTCTATCTTTTTCAATAGAACAAGACAAGGAGTATTATTATTCTCATTTTCTATTCTTTTGTAACTCACGGACCAAGAATGAGCTGTGTGATTTTGTTTCTATTTGCATTATCTCAAAACAAGATACGGAGGATTTGATATAATTTTAAAAAGTCGTATTTCTCAAATACTTCAGGGGTATGTTATGTAACTTATAATTAATAATCATGTCGCTTTCATGCGAATAGTAAATTAATTAATTTCGTTTCATTTACTATTCATATGAATAGTAAATGAACTAATTTCGATTTACTATTTTGTTACTTTAGTAATATATATACATCATATATATATTTTATTTGACGTCTCGGTGTATATGTGTGTGACCCCGAAGGCTCAAATGAAGTTGGCCATATAGTTATATGTTGTACCTTGCACATTAATCCTACAGACTCTCACTTGTGCATGACACAACACCAAGTAACTATACAAACAATGGTAAGCGTCTAGCAACACGTCATTGTCCCCAAATTCATGTGAGGGTAGTTTCTCGAAACTGTTTATGGTAAGTTTTAAATGTCATTCGTCCTTTTGTTTCAGATACTTTAGTTAAACTTGAGATATGGATCATCGGTCATTCTCATTTGTTTAACAATTTTGTTTCTCGATCTTAGAACTGAATTAGATCACCAAATTAATTAAGTATCATCTTAATTACATCTGGGTGCGGCCACACAAATATCTTATTCATTCATCGAGGAGCTCAAAAAGTATCTAACTCCAAACATTTTAGAGGAACAAATCCTATATTGCATACACGTGTCTATCACGAGCTTTACATTATACCCAATAATGGTCTTTATAACAGCCTTATTCAGGATAGCTGTAACATCCCGCCTTTTTCCGTCAACTTTTCCGTTTAACTATTTTAAACTCCGTTATATGTTTATAACATCTCCCGTTAATACGCGTTTCGATTTATCTAGTTTAGGTAATTTAACGCACCCGATTGGAAGTAGAGGGACTTGTTTTGCCAAAACACTAAAGTGGTGACTAGCCACTTGACTAGTCAACACTTCCACCTCATTTCTTCATTTTCATTTTCCTTTTCATCTAACACTTTCATATTTTTCTCAAAATCTTCATAAAGCAATTCATCATCCATATTCAAACGATCAAGCTTCGGGCCAAACAAATTACATATTCGAACTCCTCGTGATCTCCTCTTCGATTCCATACCAATCTCATTTCATTTGGGTAACTTTCTAAAATCACTAATTTTATGTGTTCTTGAGATTTTTGAGTTAAAAGGTTGTTGATTAGTGTCTATGGCTCAAGTCTAGTATGATTATGTGATTTGTATGCTTGTTCTTGTTATTTTGATGTAACTAGTTCATATTGAAAGATAACATGCTTAACCTTGAGATTTGAGTGTTTATATGTTGTTAGATGCTAAGACTTCATGTTTTAATTATGCTCCTAGTGTTACTAGCTTTATTTTGATGTAAAGTTTGATTAAGGAAACCTCCTAAACTTGATTATGAAATTTGGTGAATTTAGTTTAGGGTTTGATGAACTTAAAATGAATCTTAGATGCATTGAATGATTGCCATGTTGTTTTGTTTGCGTTTAGTTGTATTGTATGCTTGATTATCTTCAAAACGGCGTATTACACATATGCATTAATTTCCCGAATCATAATATGGCATTTATGAAATTGGAGTAATAAATGATGAGCATTAATGGTGATTTTGATATGAGTTTGTTTGGTTTTGATTGAGTAAATGCGTTTAGTTATTCTCCTTGTCAAATTACCTTTCTAATGATATATGATATGCGTTTTAAGTGTTTTCGGTGCATGAGATGTGTTAAATTGTATTTTGGTTCGTGACTTGGACCATTTTTCTGCAAACTGCATGTTTCCCAGGTATTGCGCGCCGCGCATATACCCGCGCGCCGCGCAGAATTAGAAATCCCAGATGTTTGCCTTCGTGGTTAAGTTCTGACCAGGATTTACACTTGGGTGCGCGCCGCGCAACCCATAGCGCGCCGCGCATACTGCCCAGCTCATTTTGTCTTTGTTTTTCATGTCACAAAAATGTTTCCCGCTTTACTATAACCCCGTTTACCATGAAACTTGACTATTATGCTCGTATATGACTTCTCATCATGAGAAAATTGTCGGACACCCGACCCGACCCCGTTGACTTTGACTTTGACCAAGTTTGACTTTTAGTCAAACTTAACCAAACGATTATACAATCGTTCTAACATGCTTAACTACTTGTGTCGTGCATGAAACTTGACAAATTGATCCACGTGCTATATTAATCGAGTCGTAACGAGCCATAGGACTAATTGAACATCTTTGACCCTTCGTGACTATCGTTATTGATACAACCTATTTGTTTAGGTCAAGACTAGCATTGTTCTTTGCACACGTTACTTGTCGAAGTACTTTTTGTTCGTGCATACAAGGTGAGATCATAGTCCCACTTTTACTCTTTTAAACTTACTTTTGGGATGAGAAAACATAAACGATTCTTTTGAACTAAGTGAACACAAGAACGGGAAAACAAACATTCTACATACGAGTTTAGAACGAAAATCCTCAATCCGATTATCATTAGTTACATCAGATGGTGTAAGCGAGAACTTATGTTATATGGCCATATGGGTTGACAACCCTCATCTTTGACGGTTCGCTACCGTCTACGGATGAAATATATTTTCGAGAATCAGTGTTTGTTCTAGCACTATGGATGGGGTATACAATGGATGGAATGTTAAGCTTTGATAATTGGGTGCTCGTGAATATTAACTTTTAGAATGTATTACTATTATTTCAACTTTGCAAACCTTGTGGTTCGACTTACTTTACTTTTACTCACAAACTTACTTAAACCTATGATTTCACCAACGTTTTCGTTGACAGATTTCTATGTTTTTCTCAGGTCTTGCACGATATGTGATACATGCTTCTGCTCATTATTTGATACTTGCATTGGATGTCGAGTATACATGCTTTTCATGGAGTGTCTTATGACTTTACTTTAAACCGTGTCGCCTAGATTTCCTTTGTACTTATAACCTTGTAACTTAACTTTTGGTTGAACAATTCTTGTAAACTTTGGAAACAATCTTTATTTTGAAATGAAGGCGACATATTTTGGTCAAACTTTGTCTTAAAGACTTATGACCATGCAATGGGACCTACGTAGACGACGCCGTCACTTGACGATTTGTCGGGGTCGCTACAAGTGGTATCAGAGCATTGGTTGTAGGGATTTAGAGTTCATTTGTGTCCACCCCGAGTCATAGGGTACATAGGTGAATCTAGACTACAACCGGCATATAGACTGAAGTAGGAATTACTTGACTATTTGTGCATTTATACTCGAACTCTTCTATCATATCTAACTCGTATTCGATCTTGATCTTACGTTGATAAATTTTGTTGATGCGCCACCTTGACTTTATGAAGTAATGTTAAATGCACATGAGAATCAGGGTAATATAATTTCCGGGATTATATTACGGTGATTCACATGGACGTTCCGACACTATGACATAGAGAATTTAAGGCGAGTCAAGGAAAATTTTCTCTTTATCCTTATTCCATACTCCGGTTAGTATTGTTGAAAATACTAACCAACGATATTCTTGTGTCATGAAGGAACAATGGCTCACCAAGGTCAACACAATACTCCTCTCGAAACTCTAGAACAAGCTCTTCAACGCATGATAACCACCGCCGTGGGTACGGCCGTGGCCGATCACTTTTCTAACAACACCAATCGTGGAGCCGGTAATTCAAGCGAAGGTTGCTCCTACAAGAACTTCATGAAGTACAACCCTCCCACTTTCGATGGAACCGGAGGACCGGTTGTTCTCACCCGATGGTTTGAACAAATGGAGACCGTTTTTAACACAAGCGGTTGTCGAGACCAAGATAAGGTCAAGTTTTCCACCCTCACTTTCACCGGCATTGCTCTCTCGTGGTGGAACAAGTACGTACAATCGGTGGGTATCGATGGAGCCCACACACTCTCATGGACCGAATTAAGAGAAAGAATGATCACCGAATATTTTCTGCGCGACGAGACTCGAAGGCTCGAACAGGGTCTAAGGAATTTAAAAACGGTCGAGAATGACCTCGAAGCTTATAATCAACGGTTTACCTAACTAGCCTCAATGTGTCCCAATCTCATGACTCCCGAATCCCTAAGAGTCGAACTTTACATGGATGGCCTCCCTAAGAGCATTCAACACGGGGTAATGACATCCCAACCCACTAACCTACAAGAGGCTTTAGCAAAGGCCCACCAAACTTTGGAAACGGTGAATGAAATGGAAGCACCGGCACCAATGGTCGAGAACCACCCGAGTAACAACAAAAGAACATGGGGAGCCTCTCAATTTAGCAACCACAACAATAATAACAACCCCGCCAAGAAGCCTTTCACCTCCAACGACAAGAAAGGCTATGCCGGAAAACTACCTTTTTGTAACGAATGCCACAAGCATCACTTTGAAGGATGTGGCAGGTTTCGCCACCGGCGCCAAGGAAGTGGTCACGTCGCCAAACGTTGTGGAAGTACCACCCCCGTCGCTCGAATGATGCCCAACGCACACAGGACGGGTGCTTGCTTCGAATGTGGTCAACTGGGTCATTTTAGGAATGTGTGCCCAAAGAAGAAATCAACCCCAACGCACGCCGTTGAACTTTCAACATCAACGCCTAGGATGCCCGAGACGACGATGGACTAGTCACGGGTACGTTTCTTCACAACAAACCGTATATTTCATACTTATTCGATTCGATTACCGCTAGACGTTTTACAACCGAGACCTTGACTTGTACTCTTTACATTCCACCTTTTTCCCCTAGATACTACTTAGGCAATGTAAGCGACCAACGGAAAGATATTGTGTGTCTATAAATCTTATCGGAGGATATGCGTTAAGAAATTGGACTCGGCACCTATAGAACTAAGGAGCTCAGAACCTATTCGTTAGGGAGAAATTGTTTCCCTACAACTAGGTATAGATTATTGTGAACCGAGTAATTTTTGGTTGGAAGCCGATACCCTCTTCCTCGTATCCA